>NC_059278.1:11893009-11943009 GCF_017591435.1 Portunus trituberculatus | reverse complement strand
GCTTATAGACCGATCTTCGGATAGGACTGAGACGACAACACACTCCACACACCGGGAAAGCGAGGCCACAACCCCTCGAATTACATCCCGTACCTATTTACTGCTAGGTGAACAGGGGCCACACATTAAGAGGCTTGCCCATTTGCCTCCCCGCCTCCGGGACTCGAACCCGGACCCTCTCGATTGTGAGTCGAGCGTGCTAACCACTACACTACGCGGTGTGCCTACTTTCATACTGACATGCGTACAAGCACATACATAGGCATTCATTCAGGCAAAACAACTTTACTATTTATACATATGGGTACAAAGTATGATTTATAGTGGGCCTTTCGGCAACTAATGGGGCCCGCAGATGGCAGCTGCGTTGCCCCGCGCTACAGCAAGGCTGATGCGTTGCCGCAGCCAACCTGTCTCTCGAGGCTCCCCGCTGCGTTGGGTGATTCTTCTACCAATATCATCCAGTAAGTCACTGAAGTCTGGCCCGAGCACACCGCTAGTCTCCACAGCAAGCGGTGAGAAATCATACCTCCGGGCCAGGTCCTCGTAGCGATGGCGCTTGCGACGCGGTGTGTGTGTGTGTGTGTGTGTGTGCTAAGTAGGAAGTAAGCTGGTGACAATCAATGTCTCACTCAGGTAAATGAACCAACCACCCCCCCTCTCTCTCTCTCTCTCTCTCTCTCTCTCTCTCTCTCTCTCTCTCCCAAACCTGCTCCTTCCACTCATACTGTTATGCTCACTTACCTCCCACCCTACACTCCCTCTCCGTAATACTGAAACCGGACACACGCCCACATCCATCCCCCTACACCTTCACCCATCCACCCACTACAATCCTTCTCCACTTCCATATGTCTATCCAACTTTTACTTCACTTCTAAACACACACACACACACACACACCGCGTATTGTAGTGGTTAGCACGCTCGACTCACAATCGAGAGGGCCGGGTTCGAGTCCCGGTAAGCGGCGAGGCAAATGGGCAAGCCTCTTAATGTGTGGCCCCTGTTCACCTAGCAGTAAAATAGATACAGGGTGTAACTCGAGGGGTTGTGGCCTCGCTTTCCCGGTGTGTGCTGTGAGTTGATGTGGTCTCAGCCCTACCCCGAAGATCAGTCTATGAGCTCTGAGATCGCTCCGTAATAGGGAAGACTGGCTGGGTGACCAGCAGGTGACCGAGGTGAATTACACACACACACACACACACACACACACACACACACACACACACACACACACACACACACACACAGTCCGGTAGCTCAGTGGTTAGAGCGTTGGCTTCACAAGCCAGAGGATCGGGGGCCGGGTGGAGATATTTGGGTGTGTCTCCTTTCACGTGTAGCCCCTGTTCACCTAGCAGTGAGTAGGTACGGGATGTAAATCGAGGAGTTGTGACCTTGTTGTCCCGGTGTGTGGTGTGTGCCTGGTCTCAGGCCTATCCGAAGATCGGAAATAATGAACTCTAAGCTCGTTCCGTAGGGTAACGTCTGGCTATCTCGTCAGAGACTGCAGCAGATCAAACAGTGAAACACACACACACACACACACACACACATATTCAGCCACTTACTTATTCTTCCACCTACATTCATCCAGTTTTATCTTCCACTCGAACGTATTTATTGTTATCCATGTTTCTTGTTCAGTTTGTCATTCATGTTTGGACCCTTTTTCTATTCAATTTCAATCCATCCACTCATCTTTCTCTCTTTCTCTTTTTATTGCAATCTCCACACACTCAGTCTTAATTATCCACACTTCTCTACACTCGTCCACCTGTATTACTTATTCTAGTGGATATACAATCTACACTTACTCTGTTGTGTATAATCATCTTTTTTCTTTTATCTGAACCCATACCCACTTCATCTCCTCAATTCATTTACATGCATTTTTTTCCTCTTTTCTAACTTTTACTCACTCTATTCCGTTCCTTTCTATTCATTCACTCATGTTTTCTCCCATTTCAACCAGCACCCATACATTTCCCGACTCCTTCCATTAATTTATCTATTCTTCTCCCATTTCAACTCGCACCTATACTTTTTTCCGTCCATTTCCATTGAATTATCTACTTTTCTTCTTCTATTTCACTCTACACTCAGTTTTTCTCCGTCCTTTCCATAGTTTATCTACATTTTTTTCTTCCTTTTCAACTCGCGTCTAAACTTTTTTTCCGCCCCTTTTTATTATACATTTCTTCTTTCATTTCATTCCACACCCAGCCTTTTTCCGGCTCCTATCCGTTCATTTACATTTTTTCTTCCATTTCAACCTACACACCCAGTCCATCGACTCGCATACCTTACTAAGCCTTCCCTGTAATCTAGACGGGTGCATGAAGGAAAGTTGTGCAAGACGAGAGTAATTATGGTAAGCTAAATCACCATTCGTTGCAACCTGTCCACCGCTTTCACCACTAAAAATGTTTATACACTTACACTGCTAATTGATGCTTCACTTGCCATTTAGAGAACTCTATGTAGGGAATGGAAGGTGCTTTAATACTACTGAATGATGTGTTGACAGTAACAATTAAGTAACAATAAAAGAAAGAGTTCACTGCATAGACACGTTAATGTTAGGTTAGATTAGGTTACGTTAGATGAAATTAAATAAAGTCAAGTAAATAAAGATAGGATAAGGTTAGGTAAAGCAAGAGAAGGTTAGGTAAAGCAAGAGAAGATGAGGTAAGGTAAGGTAGGGTAAGGTAAGATGAGTTGAGGTTAGGTTAGATTAGATGAGGTAAGATAAGGTAAAGAAACGTGGGATTAGCTAAGGTTAGGTAAGATAAGATAAGGTAGGGAACGTTAAGGTGAGGTAAGATGGAACTTTACCTGCTTAGAGCTCCCTATCATTGCCTCGATCCCTACCTACGTACCTACCACTGCACCTCTTTTTACATCTTAATGAGGGAAACAACACAAGGGAACACAAAGAAAGAACAACCAGCAACATACCTTTTGATCCTTAAGGGCTGTTTGTGAGAGACAGGGAGAGAAATTAAATAAATAGCACAGACTGAGGAGGAAGAGGAGGAGGAGGAACAGAAGGTGATAGTGATATGGGAGAAGTGATGTGAGAGACAGGTAATAAAGATGAGGATAAGACATGTTAAGACGAAAGAGGAGGAGAAAGAGGAGGAGGAGGAGGAGGAGGAGGAGGAGGAGGAGGAGGAGGAGGAGGAGGAGGAGGAGGAGGAGGAGAAGAAGAAGAAGAAGAAGAAGAAGAAGAAGAAGAAGAAGAAGAAGAAGAAGAAGAAGAAGAAGAAGAAGAAGAAGAAGAAGAAGAAGAAGAAGAAGAAGAAGAAGAAGAAGAAGAAGAAGAAGAAGAAGAAGAAGAAGAAGAAGAAGAAGAAGAAGAAGAAGAAGAAGAAGAAGAAGAAGAAGAAGAAGAAGAAGAAGAAGAAGAAGAAGAAGAAGAAGAAGAAGAAGAAGAAGAAGAAGAAGAAGAAGAAGAAGAAGAAGAAGAAGAAGAAGAAGAAGAAGAAGAAGAAGAAGAAGAAGAAGAAGAAGAAGAAGAAGAAGAAGAAGAAGAAGAAGAGGAGGAGGAGGAGCATGTCCTTGTCTTCTCGCTGGTCACGTTCAGGGTCGCACATTTACACATCATTTGCATCATTTTGGTCATAAAAAATGTAAAACAATAGTTATATAATTGTTTGTGGTGGTGAAGATGTATTGTGGCCACATGAGGAGGAAAGGGTGAGACACAAGGTGGAGGCAGTGAAGGGTACGTAACAAAGGGTCGAGGTGCAGCGGGAGTGGATGAAAGGAGATAGGAGGAAGGGAGAGGTGGAAAGTGTGGAAAGTGACAAATAGCGGTAGTGGGAGCGAGCAAGAGGGTATATATGAAGGTCGAGAGGGGAGAGCAGGAGGTGGCAGGGTGTGGAGGCGGCGTGACGGGTGCCAAGTGTGCCTCCAATGCTACCATATCATCGTCATTTGCGCATCTCGAACACTCGGGGCACACCTGCACCAACAAATATACCACGACAGACATTCACACCTACATGGCATGCGGGCGTGGCAGCAGGAGCCACGCCTCGCCGCCACACCTTCAGAAGCTATCTCAAAACACAACAGAATGTTTGCCATGCCTAACTAGCCCCACACCTGGAGGCGAGCGCCCCGTCAAGACTCACCTGTGTGATGATGTACATCTTGCGGGCCAGCGGCGCGATGTCGGCAAGGGAGTGGCCCAACCTGAAGGCCACGAAGGACCCTCGCTCAGGATAGAGTTCGCTGTGGACCCTCGAAATACTGGACCGAAGCGACGCCATGGACGGACGAGACGACAGCCCTTGGAACGACTGCCTAGAGGAAAGCCCACCTAAGGAAGGCCTCGAAGACATGCCGCCGAAGGAAGGCCGTGAGGACAAAGTGAAACCCGGAGCAGAGATGACAGAGTAGCGCGCTTGGCGGGCCTTGAGGAAAGGCAGCTGATCTCGCTCATCGCCTGTTTCCTTAGGCCCTGGCCGACCATTAGCCGTAAAGGGTGTCCTCTGGTCGTCATCTTCAATATCCTTTTCCTCCACTTCCTTTTCTACCTCTTCCTCTTCCTCTTCTTTGATAACGTTGGCTATGTCCTCCATGTGGAAGGCGACATGCTGCGTGCTGCCTCTGTCGTGATCCATGGCGGCTGCTGTTTGAGAAGGGACGCCTTGCCCTGTCAACTCTTCCCTCACACACTGTCACTGGGCGGCGCGGTTAGTGGCGCTGCACGTCCACACACACTCGTAGCTCGAATGAGACTCGGGTGTCACACGACTCGCGTTGCACTGGTCCGTTTGCCGCTACCACTACCCCCGTTTTGAGCGCCAAGTTTAGGGCGCGCGGTATATATGTGACCCCCCTCCCCCTTATTTGCCATTTCCCGGCCTCTGCCTCTACGCACGCTACCAAGCTAAAACTCACAAAGAGCTTTAGCCAGAAGACACTCCCGGGTCTCCCCAACGCTGGCAGGGAAGGAAGGAGGCGGGGAGGAGACGAGGTGCGCGAAGAGGAAGAATATTACGTCACCTTGTCACACACGAAGCACGTGGCACCATAAGCACACCAGACACACGTGCTTCGTGGTGAGCATGCGTCCCCCGCAATTTGGAGCTGGCTGCGTGCCTCTTGACGGGGCGTCCTCTGTTATGAGTGCCTAGGGGACGTAGCGCTCACGCCGTTGTCTTCATCACCTAATCTGTGTAGGCAACAGAAAAAAAGAAGAAAAAAAAAAAACATGAACAGTGGTGCAGAGCATGGCGGTGCAATGATAGTGAAAAGGAGCGTGTCGAGAAGTGCTGATGATAAGGGAACTAGTGAAGGTGGAAGAAAATAGTAAATAGTAAGGTGGTGCTGGCTATAGTGATAAAGAGGGGTGTCGGATGTAGCGTGGGTCTGATGCTGGGGAAGATGGCAGAGGCTGTATGGGAAGTTATGCACATGTTGCTTGAGTAATGAACGAGTTGCTGGTGGTGGCTGCGGTGGGAATGATGGCAGTGGTGATGGTAATGGTAATGCTGGTGACCTTGGATGTATTGATATTTGTGGTGGTGTGGTGGCGGCGTTGTGGCCGCAATGATGTGATAATGTTAATAATTGAGAAGTCCGTACAAACCAGGAAATTTTCAGGTAAAAAGGTCAACCGGCCACTCATAACTCACGTGTCGGGAGTTTGTACTGTTCTGAGAAATATACCTGATGTCTCTCTCTCTCTCTCTCTCTCTCTCTCTCTCTCTCTCTCTCTCTCTCTCTCTCTCTCTCTCAGTTTGACATTCTAAAGCCTGACAACCGATTCTATGCCTGTACTGCAATCTCTCTCTCTCTCTCTCTCTCTCTCTCTCTCTCTCTCTCTCTCTCGCTCAAACACACACACACACACACACACACACACACACACACACACACACACACACACACACACACACACACTGTAAAACACACAAAGAGGAATAGTAATCATGATACACTGCCTTTACCATTACGAACTCGACACGCAAACACAGAGACACGCGATAGACAGACAGGTGGCAGGGCAGGGGGCACGTCTAGCCACACGCATATCCTGGTCCTTGTAGTCTCACTGGAATAGTTACGGACGTGGGTATCATTAACTCGCCCCGTCTCGCCTCGCCCGCCCTGATATCCCTTAACTCCCAACCAAGGAGGCGAGTTCCAGTGGTTGCAGCGGGTATTTTCCCGTGTTCTTCTCAGAATGCTTTACCCTTACCACTTCATACTAACTTATCAAATGTATCTCCGTGTATATTCGTTTTCGATCTATGCTTGGCAACCGATTCGATGCCTGTACTGCAATCTCTCTCTCTCTCTCTCTCTCTCTCTCTCTCTCTCTCTCTCTCTCTCTCTCTCTCTCATACACACTACTATATGAGGAGCAAAAACAATGGGGAAACTATGCAAATATCACATCAGTTTTGGAAGAAAAGAGAAAACGAAAAAAAGTAGTGATGAAGAGAAATACCATGCAGGAAAGATCCGCTCCACGAAGGCATCTTCCCCGACAACACACACACACACACACACACACACACACACACACACACTGCTGCCTTTCTGTTCCACGTAACTAATGATCACTATCGGTTCTCGTGGTTCTTGTTGGTCGTGTTTTTTTTTTTCTTTCTTTTTTTCTTTATGTCACAGTTTCCCAGATTTGCCCCGCCACCTCAGCTGACCTAGACCACTACAAGTTCCAGCGCTGGTCTTAGCTGAGAGGAAACAGTGTCTTGAAGTCTACATCTACCGAATCAAAGTAGAGGCGTGGCAAAACTTACACTGAATGAAGATGGAACAAGAAAAGTTGAGAAACAAAACAAGGAAAAGAAAACAAAAGGGAAAACACCTTGAGAAAAAAAAAAAGAATGAGAAATGGATAACATCAGAGGCAAGACGATGCAATACGTGAGTTTTACTAAGCAGGCTCAACAAAAATCATAAAGTTACGTGAGCAGTTAAAGAAAATAGATAAATAAAATATGCAACTTCATAAGTTTCTATCATGGTATCAAATATTTCAGTCTCATATGCAAAAAACAGAAAAAAAACATGAGCGAGGACATCTAAAAATCTATAAAAAAAAAAACTGTTGAAGAATAACATAAAAGAACATAAGTATAACTAAAACAAAAGAAAAAGGACAAAAAAAAAAAAAAACAGCATGAGCTAGGACATTGCTTCAATGTTTAGTTTGCTCAGTCAACACCACGAGGAGGCGAGGGCAGAGGCAACAGCGCGAGCAGCAACAACAACATTTGCACGAACAGCACCAGCACTAGAGGACGGTGCTGTCATCTGATCGGCGGGGGTGTCTGGCGTCTTGGCGACCACTGGATAGTCCCAAACTAGCGAGTGGCATCATTAGAGAGAGAGAGAGAGAGAGAGAGAGAGAGAGAGAGAGAGAGAGGTGGTAGTAAGCAGATAGAAAGGTAGATGAATAGAAACAGGAACAGTGGATCGGGTGCATTGAAGTGGATCAGGTGGCCAGACGGACTTGGATCAGTAACGTCGCGTTTTTCTGGACCATCAGGAATTTCTGCTTTTAAAATCGTGCCACCCAATCGCAGACTAAAGGCGCAGAGGACACGTACGTCATTGCATAATCCTTACATATGCACACGTGTTGCCAAGCTTCCTCTCCTTTCTCTCGTGGCCTTGTGGTCGTGTTGTTCCTTCTAGCACGTAACTCGTCTCTCCCCATGACTACAAGATTTTAACATGCAAGACAGGGAAGTAACAAATAAAAAAAAGCTCTTCGGTTTTTTTTTTTTTTTAATCTTCGTTTCTTTCTCCATTCTAAACTCCCTTTCTTTAGCTGAAGTCGACAGATATTTATTTCTTCTGGAACTTAACTCTTTCACACAGAACCACAACATAAAAGATTAATAATAATAATGGAACAACAATTTGTCTTTTTCCTATCATTATTTTGTTCTTTTAATTCCCTCTCACCAGTTGGTCGAAGGTCTTATAGGTGTTGTTAATTAATCTAATTCGCCCTTTCCATGAATATAAAATTTCAACGTGTAAGATTAATAATATCGATAAAAAATAGAACTTTTGTCTTCTTTGTCCATTTCAAACTTCCCTGTGGATGTTGTTCCTTCTGACATCTAACTCCTCTCTACATAATTTTAGCAACCAAAATTCGTAATATATATATATATATATATATATATATATATATATATATATATATATATATATATATATATATATATATATATATATATATATATATATATATATATATATATATATATATATATATATATATATATATATATATATATATATATATATCGATGTTTTTCCTGATCTCTATTTGTTTGTCCCCATTTAAAAACTTCTCTTAAATTTAATAGTTGTTGATTCTGGCACGTAAGTCGTTCGTACATAATGTAACATGCAAGATTGATAATAAAAATAAAGAAAGATAACTCATTCTTTTTGTACTTCTAAATTCCGTTCCTTTGTCCTTTAGCTGGAGCTCTAATACTGATACTGACACATAAGTCGTCCACTCCTATGATCAAAGAATTTCAATAAGCAGGCTTAATAATAACAATAAAGAATAACTCATCCTTTTGTTTCTAACCCTCGCTTCTTTGCCGTTCTAAACTTCCTTTTCAAAAGCTAAGTTTTTGTGATTATCATTCTCTACAACAACAAAAGCAGAAAATAGGGAGGAAAAAAACTTAGAGAGAAAAATAGACTTTGAAATGGTTGTAGTTATTATCCTCTGCTACCTATTATGAACAAAAGAAAAAAAAGACAGATAGACGTTCTCTTACTCTTACTCCTATATTCTTAATCAATCTTTCCGTAGCGTCACCTGAAGCAAAAATTGGCATTCTCTCTCATCTCCCCTCCTTGCAACCTTCACCCTGGCCGTCCAAGGTGGCAGGGGCGGCAGAGGCCAAGAAACATCTAGTCCATTGAACGTTGGCCAGCTACCTTCCCGCCCCCTTCCCTTTGTGCTTCGGCGGGAGCATGGGCGGTGTGTACTCCCCTATTGTCTGGCCTTGAGAGAGAGAGAGAGAGAGAGAGAGAGAGAGAGAGAGAGAGAGAGAGAGAGAGAGAGAGAGAGAGAGAGAGAGAGAGAGAGAGACGAGCCCACTGTCAACATCACTACTTATGGACATCCAAATAAGACATACATACAGTACATTTTATTTTTTGTATGTAATTAACGTCCAATATAACTTCAGAGCTGAAAATATAACGTGTGTGTTGTGTGTGTGTGTGTGTGTGTGTGTGTAATTCACCTCCTCGGTCGCCTGCTGGTCACCCAGCCAGTCTTCCCCATTACGGAGCGAGCTCAGAGCTCATAGACCGATCTTCGGGTAGGACTGAGACCACAACACACTCCACACACCGGGAAAGCGAGGTCACAACCCCTCGAGTTACATCCCATACCTATTTACTGCTAGGTGAACAGGGGCCACACATTAAGAGGCTTGCCCATTTGCCTCGCCGCACCGGGACTCGAACCCGGCCCTCTCGATTGTGAATCGAGCGTGCTAACCACTACACTACGCGGTGTGTGTGTGTGTGTGTGTGTGTGTGTGTGTGTTTACGAAAAAAATATTATTATTCTATTATGCACAACTAATAGCACGCTGAGAGAGAGAGAGAGAGAGAGAGAGAGAGAGAGAGAGAGAGAGAGAGAGAGAGAGAGAGAGAGAGAAACTGGAAAGAACTGGATTGTTTTGCGTTCTGCTTTCTTTTATATATTATTATTGCTTTCATTACTTACATACTTTTCTATTTTTCTTTTAAGGATCTGAAACACTTTTGTCATCATCATCACCATCATCACCATCACTTCCAACACGATCACCATCTCTGTCACGGTTATAATTATTGTTATTATTACTAGTTTCATTAGAATTGTTACCAAAAGTAATATTAGTAGCACCCTTATCTAAATTCAAAATAAAACAGAAAATAATATCATCGCAGTTTACTCCACATGTTTCGTCACATTTGTCATTAGTAATACTCATTACCATTATTAGTTCCATCATTATTAACACCAAGAAAGAATTGCGACATTTATTTAACGTAATACATGTAACTTCACTGATATCAGCAGAACCTTCATCTAAAATTAGTAATAACATGTTTCGTCACAATCATTATCATTATTAACTTTATCATTGTTACACCAACAGGAATATTATTAGCACACTTCTATAATCATAACTCAATAATAGCACCAGTAATGCCTCGTCTCGTCAACATAAACGAACACGACGAAAGATGGACTCAATAAAGAAAAATTAATAAACAAACGAACAAATTCTAATAAATGGATAAATAAAAACAAATAAACGTACATATAATTTCTAAAACGTACATAGTCAACCTCGCACAATAACTTTCCTGAATTCTCCAATATGCACACTTTACCTCGAAGATTAACTAGAAGAAATATTATATATATATATATATATATATATATATATATATATATATATATATATATATATATATATATATATATATATATATAGATTAATAGAAAAAAAGACTAAAATAAACATGAATTATTTTTTTTATATATTGGTATAAGAAAGGTCACAGTTAACTTTTCTTCCCTCTATTGCTTTCAATTTGATATTCTTTTTTTTTATTTTCCCTTTCTCCTTCATTACTCTGTCTCTCCATTCCTTCTCTAAACCTCTTTTTACTTTGTCTTCATCTCATGCTCTTCACTTGTCTCCGCTAAACAGAGAGAGAGAGAGAGAGAGAGAGAGAGAGAGAGAGAGAGAGAGAGAGAGAGAGAGAGAGAGAGAGAGAGAGTAGCGGGGAAGGATAATGGTGTGCTGCACGAGGCTGAAGGAAAGAAGAGAGAAGGAAGAAAAAAGGAGTTAAATGATGTAAGTGCAGCTAAAGGCCCTAACGAGTAAACTAATGACGTCAAGAAGACATTTGCATAGCTAACTGCGTAAAGTGTCTGCGTTGTGTGTGTGTGTGTGAAAGAGAGAGAGAGAGAGAGAGAGAGAGAGAGAGAGAGAGAGAGAGAGAGAGAGAGAGAGAGAGAGAGAGAGAGAGAGAGAGAGAGAGAGAGAGAGAGAGAGAGAGAGAGAGAGAGAGAGAGAGAGAGAGAGAGAGAGAGAGAGAGAGAGAGAGAGAGAGAGAGAGAGAGAGAGAGAGAGAGAGAGAGAGAGAGAGAGAGAGAGAGAGAGAGAGAGAGAGAGAGAGAGAGAGAGAGAGAGAGAGAGAGAGAGAGAGAGCAATTTTTTCCTTCTGCTCTCCCTTCCTGCGCAATCCTGGAGAGAGAGAGAGAGAGAGAGAGAGAGAGAGAGAGAGAGAGAGAGAGAGAGAGAGAGAGAGAGAGAGAGAGAGAGAGCAATTTTTTTCCTTCTGCTCTCCCTTCCTGCGCAATCCCGGAGACAGAGAGAGAGAGAGAGAGAGAGAGAGAGAGAGAGAGAGAGAGAGAGACTATAGTATACACATGAATCCGATATCAATGACCCGTTCTGTTTGCATAAAACGTCTCTCTCTCTCTCTCTCTCTCTCTGCGTGAATCAATAAGCGGGTGTTGCAATAGTTAACGATTTGTTAGACGCGTCGCTCTGACAACCTTACCCTTCTACTAATGTTGTCTCGATACTCTTAAGTCATCTGATAAAAGACAGATAAACGCGAGGTAATCAGTGCAGAGAGAGAGAGAGAGAGAGAGAGAGAGAGAGAGAGATAATTAAAAGAGCAGAAACATATGAGAGAGAGAGAGAGAGAGAGAGAGAGAGAGAGAGAGAGAGAGAGAGAGAGAGAGAGAGAGAGAGAGAGAGAGAGAATTATCAATGGGAATCAGCAGCAAAAGAAACATTAAAGATAGATAATTAAAAGAGCAAGAAAATATGTGCTTTTGAGAGAGAGAGAGAGAGAGAGAGAGAGAGAGAGAGAGAGAGAGAGAGAGAGAGAGAGAGAGAGAGAGAGAGAGAGAGAGAGAGATTATCAATGGGAATCAGCAGCAAAAGAAACATTAAAGATAGATAATTAAAAGAGCAAGAAAATATGTGCTTTTGAGAGAGAGAGAGAGAGAGAGAGAGAGAGAGAGAGAGAGAGAGAGAGAGAGAGAGAGAGAGAGAGAGAGAGAGAGAGAGAGAGAGAATTATCAATGGGAATCAGCAGCAAAAGAAACATTAAAGATAGATAATTAAAAGAGCAAGAAAATATGTGCTTTTGAGAGAGAGAGAGAGAGAGAGAGAGAGAGAGAGAGAGAGAGAGAGAGAGAGAGAGAGAGAGAGCAAAAAATAGAAACAGAGAAGCACGCTGTAACCAAAACATGACGCATCGCTTATCTTCGCTGTACATCGTTGGTTTGAGGGGCATTCTCTGCTTCACTGTCGAAATCTTCGCAGGTCACTGGTAAGACACACTTGTGCTTGCCAGGGTTACTCACCTTGTCAGTAAAAGTTGGAATGAGAGGGAAACTGTTGGCAGGATATTTTGGGGGCTATTTTGAGAGTAGACCGTCCTCCAGGCTGGCGCGCCACAACGTAAACAAATATCAGCTGACTCTTGGCAGTGTTGCCAGCACGTGGCTCTCCGTATAAACTGAGTGAAACACTTAAGAGGGAAGACAGGACAGTGAACACAAGTATCTAACTCTTATAGTAGTGTTTGCAAGCGAGGCGATGATGACAACAAACACAACGAATGATTTGTAAAGTGAGTCAGTGCAAGGTGACGATGGCGCCAAAGGGTGAAGATGGAGATGAATAAAACAAAAAAGCAAAAGGGATAAAAGGTGCTGTGATACTCTTAGTCTCACGTGGTCTTTCATCAGCAAACTTGTGATGCTTGCTGATTTTTTTTGTGTTCATAATTAAATTGTTTACCTCACCACTAACACATATGATGTGCAATGAGCTGAGTGAGCCAGACGATGCAGCTCTTCCCTTCATTTAGCTTCGTGGCATATTTGTCTCAAATTATAATAACAATATGGTCTGTTACATTGCCCTTGAATAAATGAAGGAGGTCACAACAGTCTCACAAAATAAGCAATTCTTTTAAATTGTTTGTTTCTCTGCTTAGACAAAAACGTGTCAACATTGGTGTGGGTGGGTCTCGGCCTTCCCGCAGGATGCGTCGCCTCGTGGCTGCCCACTATTCATAATTTAATATGCAAAGCACACCAAAGAAGCAGAGTTAGGTCAGCATCTTACTGTACATTAATTAGATTCAAAACTAGTGGCAGTGTGAGAACCAACACAAGCGCCTTGTGATGGGCTTCTCCTATAAACTGCGCACTGACCTCCGGGCGCTGTGGTGGATAGGTGACGCAGCAGTGCCGTGCAAATAAAGATCTCCTTTAAGACGCGATCACCAACAAGAACGTCCACCTAGTCCTAGTGGGAGTACTGGCCAGCGAGGCAAGCGTCACGAATGAGTCAATCAGAACAACCACATCCTGGCACACGAAAGATTAAATGCTTTTTATTCAGCGTGGGTGCGGCTCCTTCCCTTCCCCTTCCCCATGCCTTTTACCCCTCCCCGCCTCGTGGCACCTTCACTTAGAGTCTGTAAACAACCTTGAAGGTCACTTCTGTCACTGCCAAATCCCCCAAGAGTATACAAACACTTGCCTCATGGTCCCGCGATAACAAAACCAGCTGTGCAGATAAAGTTTTTTTTTTTTAGTACCTGTTAATAATATTGTGTCATTCTCTATATGAAATAAAAGTCAACAACATCAAGGACATAAATCATCTTTAACATGCAGATGAATAAGAAAGGAAAGGCGGGCAGCTAGTGGTCGCCTCACACAGGATTAATAGCACTCATTATGAAGGCACCGTCGTGTTTTGGGTTCCCACGATCTTTAAGAGAGATAGAGTCTTAAGAAGAGCAGCCATAGACCTTGGATGAAGGGGAAGGCTCGCTCTCTCTCTCTCTCTCTCTCTTAATCAAACAGTTGCTCTTACTTACTGTAACGCAAGAACACTCACGCCCACTCTCTAGGAAAGTTCCAATAAGAATTTGTGTACCAGATGAATACATAATACGACGGTAGGCAATGATTTGAGGCCAATTCCTGGAGAGAGAGAGAGAGAGAGAGAGAGAGAGAGAGAGAGAGAGAGAGAGAGAGAGAGAGAGAGCATTTTGCTCTGTGTTATATAATTTTCCTTTATCAGTCTAAGATAAATTGTGTTTGGGAGACGCGTGTGGCAAGTGTGCACAAAAAGACCAATAGAGAACGACCAGGATGTGAACTGACTCGCAATGCGTGACTAGAGATAAGATAGATTAAAAGAAATGAAAAGAAAGAACTACTGTGTGTGTGTGTGTGTGTGTGTGTGTGTGTAATTCACCTCCTCGGTCGCCTGCTGGTCACCTAGCCAGTCTTACCCATTACGGAGCGAGCTCAGAGCTCATAGACCGATCTTCGGGTAGGACTGAGACTACAACACACTCCACACACCGGGAAAGCGAGGCCACAACCCCTCGAATTACATCCCGTACCTATTCACTGCTAGGTGAACAAGGGCCACACATTAAGAGGCTTGCCCATTTGCCTCGCCGCGCCGGGACTCGAACCCGGCCCTGTCGATTGTGAGTCGAGCGTGCTAACCACTACACTACGCGGTGTGTGTAATTCATCACGGTCGTCTGCTGGTCACCCAGCCAGTCTTCCCCATTACGGAGCAAGCTCAGAGCTCATAAACCGATCTTCGGGTAGGACTGAGACCACAACACCCTCTACACACCGGGAAAGTGAGGTCACAACCCCTCGAGTTACATCCCGTACCTATTTACTGCTAGGTGAACAGGGGCCACACATTAAGAGGCTTGCCCAGTTGTGAGTCGAGCGTTCTAACCACTACACTGTGTGTGTGTGTGTGTGTGTGTGTGTGTGTGTGTGTGTGTGTGTGTGTGTGTGTTGGGGAGAGGGATGGGATGGAGTGAACCAGTGAGTTGATGGTTGAGTGGGAGGATGGATATGTGTGGTTACATGTTCTTACATGAATTAAATAATTTTTCTAACAACATTCGGTGTTCCCAGGCGGTCTACCATTGAAGTTCTAATCGGACCCGACGTTGCTTAACTTCCCTGATCGGACGAGAAGCGAGGTACCCAACATAGTATGAGCGTTGACAAAAAAAAAAAAAAAAATAAATAAAATAAATAAATAAATAAATAAATAAATAAATAAATAAATAAATAAATAAATATATATATATATATATATATATATATATATATATATATATATATATATATATATATATATAAAATAAATGATAATAAAAACAATAATGAAAATAAATGAATAAATAAATAAATAAAATTTATAAATAAATAAAATAAAATATAAATAAATAAATAAAAATTGATAAGTAAATAAATAAAATAAGTTATATAAATGGATAAATAAAACAAAGTGATAAAAATTAAAATAAGAAGCTGAAAATAAAGAAAGAAATAAAAGATTTCACACCCCCAACTTCTACCAAGCAGCGAACATGCACCTACACAATGGTAAGGGACACGGAGGTTGCACATTATAAGGTGATGGACGCGAGGGACATAACTACCGTTGCTTCTGTTGCTGTTGAAGAAAAACTTGTTAACGCTTGTCTTTCCATCCATTCCCTGCCCCCCTCCCACCACCACATACTTGCTTAGCCACGCCACTGAACCGCGTTATTTTCATGCAACAGGAAACGCGAGGGAAGCGCAGGAAGACTGGAATGCTAAAGTGTTGGAAAGATACGTGTAAAACAGGATCCTTGCTGGTTTGGACTCATTCTTATTAATTTTGTTTATGATCGTTAATTGTCTCGTTTATTGTTTTCGGTTGTGTTTGGTGATTTTAGTAATTTAGATCGTTATGGTGGTGAAAATGTACGATAGTGTTGGAAATGTACGATTGTGTTGGAAATGTACGACTGTGTTAGAAATATACGATTGTGTTGAAAATGTACGACAGTGTTGGAAATGTATGATTGTGTTGAAAATGTACGATTATGTTGGAAATGTAGGATTGTCTTGAAAATAAACGATTGTGTTGGAAATGTACCATTGTGTTGAAAATGTACAGTACCATTGTGTTAAAAATGTACCATTGTGTTGAAAATGTACGATTGTGTTGGAAAATGTACTGTACCATTGTGTTGAAAATGTAGGATTGTGTTGGAAAATGTACCAGTGTTGAAAATGTACGATTGTATTGGAAATATACCATTGTGTTGAAAATGTACGATTGTGTTTGAGTTTGTTCAGTTTAGATTTATTATTTATGTACTGTTTTACTTTTATTGTTGCTGGTGGCGTTGGAATTATTGTTGTCAATTTCATTATTATTGTTATTATTATTATTATTATTATTATTATTATTATTATTATTATTATTATTATTATTACTACTATTATTATTATTATTATTATTATTATTATTATTATTATTATTAGTAGTAGTAGTAGTAGTAGTATAAGTAGTAGTAGTAGTATACGTACTAGCTAGTAGTAGTAGTAGTAGTAGTAGCAGTAGTAGTAGTAGTAGTAGGAGCTGGGTGGTGGTGGTGGTAGTAGTGTAGTAGTAGTAGTAGTAGTAGTAGTAGTAGTAGTAGTAGTAGTAGTAGTAGTAGTATACTCATCGATATCATTTATTTACATTGGTAAGTTAATGCGTTTACTCTCTCTCTCTCTCTCTCTCTCTCTCTCTCTCTCTCTCTCTATATATATATATATATATATATATATATATATATATATATATATATATATATATATATATATATATATATATATATAAACTTTTAATTTCCACCGTGCAAGATCGCAGACTGAAGTACGTCACCACAAAATTATGAACGTAACAGTGAATTACAGAACATCTCAAGACTGATGTTCTATTTGTGCATCACACTATACACCTCTAAAGGAACACCGGTTATTACCATATGGAGTGTGTGTGTTGACGTGCGCTAGGTCACGGAGGCAGGAGACAGAAGTACGTCACAGACCAGGTCATTTCCTTATTTCTCATCTACGATAATTCCCTCACTTTCCTCCTGCTTCTCTTCCTTCTCGGCGCACTGGGCAGTCACGTCCGCTAACCTCGTTATGTCCACGCTCGCATGGAGAACTCACTTCTGAGATGTGTTCTGTAACGGAAAATTTGCAGCATTGACTGTCTTTACATTTGAGAGCGCCGCCTCAGCAGACGCTGTCACTGGTTTGGCACACGTGGACAACAGCAGCACAAACAAACTCTGCTATACCGTGTCGCCCTTTCATCCCCTAGCCAGGAAGTGCCGCAATTCGTGATATTAGTGTTTTTAGTGTTGTTGTTGCACTTGGATTGCTGGGAGGAAAGCCGCACCCTTTTGTGAGTGTGTGGCAACACTGGGAACAATGGTTCAAGGGACTAACTCATATTCTAGTTGAATAAAAACTAACATTCATAAAAACACCTTTTCTTGACTGACTTTATCTAATTAATGCCAGTATTCGTTTTATTACTTTATATCAACAACGGGCCTTCATTTATCCGAGAAAGTTAATTTTCCCAATGAAAGAGTTGGCGTGCGGTGCCTGTGATACGTGAGTGTGGATCCATACACGCAATCAAATGAAGCAGGATGAGGCAACGCGTGAGCAGCTGGAGAGGAGCATTATATGTGATCTTACCAAAAGCAGGGAGGCATGAGCGGCGTGCAGCCACATATAGTCACTACGGAAGGGGACGTGTCAGGTACTTCTAAGTGAGTGGCAGCAGGTCCTTGGGCAGCGTGCCGGAGCCTTGAGGGTCTCAGGGTTGAAACCTTGGTCGCGGAACACTACCGTCTTCTCCATACACACCCATACGGCGCCCACGCGTCCCGCCGCTCTTCCTAGTACGTGTAACTGTCGCGGAGCAGTTCTCATCCACTTCATCGTCTCGAATAAAGCGGAACCAGATAGGAAATACAAATACATAAAAACCAGTTCGTTGATTATCATGAAAGTGTTCTTCAATATCTCCTCTCTCCTCTTCTCAAGGAAAACAAAGCAGAACTGCTCAATTCTAAACAACTGACGAGTCGTGAAACGCAAGATATTTCACTTGTTAAAGCTATAAGTGTTGCAGCCATTCCCTGAAACCGACACCGCCTTTAAATCCCAATGAGAAACAAATGAGATCATGTTACGAAACATCCACACATCTGTTCCTTATTACTTCACTTCGAGCACGGGACACAGTTATCAGCGGTTGCGGCTTGGGGCTACTTCACAAGACTTTCACTCTGCTGTTGCCGCGCTAGAAAAAAAAAAAAAAAAAAAAAAAAATGGAGATTAGGAATACTGTGCGTCACCATTTCCCGCAGTCTTATTGTAGTACTGACGGCAGACAGAGAGTTGGCACCACTCCTCCTGTTTCAAGGTTAGCAGCATTAAGGCACAGACTGTACATGACTTACACTCGCTACCGGTTAGACAACGCTTTGTACGCCAGCTCTGCGCCTTTCCACGGTGGGGATCATAACAGTTCAAGGCCTCAGCTTAACTCTACGGCGCGTGCAGTCTTGTCTGCAAACTACTAGTCGGAACACACAATTTGCGATGCTACACGGAAGATAGTGTTTCAATTAAGAGGTAGTTAAGTTTTCAGAAAGGTTCGGTCACAGAGCTGATAAATTGGGTTCTCCCATATGTTTTCTTCGCAATAGTGAAACGAGATATTTGTTAATTTATCACTAGAATCACGAAAACATCCCTGAACACCTGTGTCACTTCCACTACGCACAACCTGTCGTACATAGTTAAGACAAGAAAGACAACACGCTGAAGAATTTACGAATTATGTGGTACTACCAGGTTCTCGTGATTCAAACCTGCTGCACTCTCATGCATTCAAAATACGCTTAGACGCAAAATATTAACACACACACACGCGTGTAGTGGTTAGCACGCTCGACTCACAATCGAGAGGCCCGGGTTCAACTCCCGGTGCGGAGAGGCAAATGGGCAAGCCTCTTAATGTGTGGCCCCTGTTCACCTAGCAGTAAATATATAGGTACGGGATGCAACTCGAGGGGTTGTGGCCTCGCTTTCCCGGTGTGTGGAGTGTGTTGTGGTCTCAGTCCTACCCGAAGATCGGTCTATGAGCTCTGAGCTCGCTCCGTAATGGGGAAGACTGGCTGGGTGACCAACAGGCGACCGAGGTGAATTACACACACACACACACACACACACACACACACACACACACACACACACACCGCGTAGTATAGTGGTTAGCACGCTCGACTCACAATCGAGAGGGCCGGTTTCGAGTTCCGGTAAGCGGCGAGGCAAATGGGCAAGCCTCTTAATGTGTGGCCCCTGTTCACCTAGCAGTAAATAGGTACGGGATGTAACTCGAGGGGTTGTGGCCTCGCTTTTCCGGTGTGTGTTGTGTGTGATGTGACCTCAGTCCTACCCGAAGATCGGTCTTTGAGCTCTGAGCCTTCTCCGTTACGGAGAAGACTGGCTGGGTGACCAGCAGACGACCGAGGTGAATTACACACACACACACAGAGAGAGAGAGAGAGAGAGAGAGAGAGAGAGAGAGAGAGAGAGAGAGAGAGAGAGAGAGAGAGAATTTCTACCTGTATAATGATATAAAAAAAAGTAATAAAAGTGAGGTTACTTCGCACCTTGTTTCTAATTCGTAAAGACGATCTGGTCGGCTGTGTGACCTAACATCGCCGCGGCCGTGAGGTGTAAGGTGCCAGGATTTGTTCCGCCACCAGTAAACAACGCAGTATACCACCACCGACCCCCAACACTCACCCTTTCCCTCTACGCGACACCGCTACACAGACGCCATACTTCCTCCCTCTCTTCCTCACCAGTGTTCTTCAACCTTTGATGCTTCCATGCATTCTTCCGAGGGCATTTTAAGAGAGAAAAGTATATAAATACCATCGCTCCTCGGATAATTAAATTCAAGAGTTACATGAATATTTGACGATTTTTGCTAATCTAAGACTGAGAATATGATGTAAATAAAAGGTATTTTCATATTCTATTCTAAATAGAAAGTAGGTATTCGGTCATGAATAGTTGTTATATAGTGTTGATTATCTAATATATCACATAAGGCACGAGTTGCATCCGAGTGTAATAAATTAATCTAATTTTTTTTTTTTTTACCATGTGACTTTTTCACGGGAATTTATGGGCTAAAGGAGATGATGCTTTTTGTGGCACCTCCTATCTCAAAACCTACTCGCTAGGAAACCCTTGCCCCGAGTGAGGAAGCCCAACCTACACTCGGACAGTGGACAGGATTCGAACCCGTGCGCTTGGAGACCCTTCGGACCTCAAAGCACGCATGGTTCCACTGTACCACGGCGGAACCTTTTAGTTATGCTTTGATCTCAATTGTACTTAAAATTTTATAGGACACTTTTTAAAAATATCCTTTCGTACTGAGCACTCTTGTACACACTGGCCATTTCATGTACTGCATGCCCATGTCCCCGACGATCTCAGGTGTCCTTTAAAAATAATAATGTACTGAGCTTAGATATCAATAATGGGACACAAACTCCACTCCTCCTCCCTCTACACGACCCAAACTCCACTCCTCCTCCCTCTACACGACACAAACTCCACTCCTCCTCCCTCTACACGACACAAACTCCACTCCTCCTCCCTTTACACCACCCAAACTCCACTACTCCTCCTCCCTCTACACTATTCAAAATTCATTCTCTTCCCTCTGCACCACCCAAACTCCACTCCTCCTCCCTCTACACGACCCAAATTCCACTCCTCCATCTACACGACACAAACTCCACACCTCCTCCCTCTACACCACCCAAACTCCACTCCTCCTCCTCCCTCTACACCAGTGGTTCCCAAACTGGGGGGCGCGCCCCCCTAGGGAGGCGTAAAGAGAATTCAAGGGGGGCGTGAAGTCATCTGCTAAAAAATATGTTTTAATAGATTATAAGAATAATAAAATCAAAATGTCTCTCTGGAATGTACTATTATTTGTTTGAGTGGCTTTCATTATTAAAATTTAATACAAACAGAGATCTGTTTTCTTGAACAATGCTAAGAAATAGATGCAATAAAATAAAATAAGTTCACATGAGCAAAAGAGGAAGTGGGAGGGGGGGGCGTTCGGGTCTACTGGAAGCAAGAAGGGGGCGTCAGGTAAGATAGTTTGGGAACCACTGCTCTACACTATTCAAACTCCACTTCTCTTCCCTCTACACGACACAAACTCCACTCCTTCCCTCCTTTACACACATACACTACTCTACTCCACTCCCTAAACTTCACTTGCTCTCTACACACCCCTTAAAAAAAAAAAAAAAAAAAAAAATATATATATATATATATATATATATATATATATATATATATATATATATATATATATATATATATATATATATATATATATATATATATATATATATATATATATATATATATATATATATATATATATATATATATATATATATATATATATATATATATATATATATATATATATATATATATATATATATATATATATATATATATATATATATATATATATATATATATATATATATATATATATATATATATATATATATATATATATATATATATATATATATATATATATATATATATATATATATATATATATATATATATATATATATATATATATATATATATATATATATATATATATATATATATATATATATATATATATATATATATATATATATATATATATATATATATATATATATATATATATATATATATATATATATATATATATATATATATATATATATATATATATATATATATATATATATATATATATATATATATATATACAGGATATCCCGCGAGTTAAGGTACATACGCAAGGATATGATAGTTCAAGTGGATTTGATTAAAAATACTCTATTAACATATGCTGTTTTTTTTTTCTTTATTTAGTTAAAAATTGAAGGTGAAAATAGAGCGGTGGCGTGTGTTGCGGGAACCGCTTGGGCAGAATGGAGGAGGATGATCAGCAGCAGCAGCAGCAGCATTAGGATGCCGTCGTGTGTCGCTGTAACCTGTAATATCAAGATAATGTGTACAATGCAAACACCCAAATACCTACAAAAACTATTCAAAGATGAGATTATTATTTTTGTTGGTTTATAAATGGAAAGAATGTAGCCTACATTAAACATAACACAGCGTTATTTTATTACACCGTTTTATTCGTACTTGGCAACTCACCACAGCTGGCCAGAGTCTCCTCGCGATGAGTTCCCGCGCTTGTAAATTAATGTCAAGGCTCACAAGCCTCCTGTCATGTGTTCCTGCGTCCTTTAATATTCAAGGCTCACAAGCCTCTTGTCATGAACGAAATTGAATAATGTTAGAAAACTTAAATAATGTCTTAATTGTGACATTTACAGGATGCGGGAACACATCATGACAAGAGGCTTGTGAGCCTTGAATATTAAAGGACGCAGGAACACATGACAGGAGGCTTGTGAGCCTTGACATTAATTTACAAGCGCGGGAACTCATCGCGAGGAGACTCTGGCCAGCTGTGGTGAGTTGCCAAGTACGAATAAATCGGTGTAATAAAATAACGCTGTGTTATGTTTAATGTAGGCTACATTCTTTCCATTTATAAACCAACAAAAATAATAATCTCATCTTTGAATAGTTTTTGTAGGTATTTGGGTGTTTGCATTGTACACATTATCTTGATATTACAGGTTACAGCGACACACGGCGGCATCCTAATGCTGCTGCTGCTGCTGCTGCTGATCCTCCTCCTCCATTCTGCCCAAGCGGTTCCCGCAACACACGTCATCGCTATTTTCACCTTCAATTTTTAACTAAATAAAGCAAAAAACAGCATATGTTAATAGAGTATTTTTTAATCAAATCCACTTGAACTATCAATCCCTGCGTATGTACCTTAACCCGCGGGACACCCTGTATAATGCTTTAAATTTATTCCCTTAACTTAAACTTTCTCCTTTTAAAATCCATTACGCTTTTTATATATTTAAAATTTATTTCCTTACCCTTCAACACAAATTATCAAGAAAAGTAAAAGAAGAAAACAAGCAGGCGAATGGGAGGAGAGAGGGGAACATAAAACACGAGAAATGGAAGAGGAAGAGGTGAGAGAAAGAGTAATGGTGAAGAAAAGAGATAATTATTTCTCTCCTTCCTTCGAGTGTTTCTTCAGTTAATAATGTAGAAATCTTGTCACTCTGCCTCTTGAACTGTAAAAACACCTTAAAAGACTTGTGTAAATTTAAATAAACCTCTACAGGACACGACACAACAGAGGAAGAGGAAGAGGAAGAAGGTAACAGTGAAGAAAATCTAGTAACCACAAAATTAATTGTAATAACCCACACCTTCCACTCTAGACGTGCCCTTTCTGTAGTCCCTTTCCCATCTACACACACTTTATTCTTCTTGGTATGGGACGTACGTGGGACGATGAAAATGTGAGTTGATAAAGGCACGTGTGTGTGTGTGTGTGTACGTAACGTGCACACAGTAGGTCAGACATGCCAGGGAGACAAGATAAGACGTAACCATGGAAACTCGCTCTCTCTCTCTCTCATAATATAATGTCTTATCAGTAATATTCTTAATCCTCGGGCACATAATATTCTCTCTCTCTCTCTCTCTCTCTCTCTGAACGTAAACATGTAAACGCGATAAGAGGGAGAAGAATTCAGGGAGTGTCCCCATGTCTGTCTGTCCCTCCCCTAGCGCGGCACTGTGCCAGGTGCGGAACGGGGGGGGGGGGGGGAGAGAGAGAGAGAGAGAGAGAGAGAGAGAGAGAGAGAGAGAGAGAGAGAGAGAGAGAGAGAGAGAGAGAGAGAGATATTCAAACTTATTCTCTAAGGGACGAAGTGTGAGGCATGGGGGGGAAGTGTACACACACACACACACACACACACACACACACACACACACACACACACACACACACACACACACACACGATCATCGACTTAATTAAGAACATAACATTCCTTGATAATGTCACATATCTAAAGGCTATATCATAACTCAGAAAATGTTATTATAAAATTTTATTATAATTGTTATTTTCGTTGTTGTCATTGTCGTTTTAATAACACCACCAGCAACAATAGCTAAAAAAATGGAAAAATATAATAATAATAATAGTAATGATGATAATGATAATGATAATAATAATAATAATAATAATAATAATAATAATAATAACAATAATAATAATAATAGTAATGACAAAAAATAATTATCATTATTGTTTTTATTATTATTATTATTGTTATTATATTAACTAGAAAAATAAAAAAAAATAAGATACCACTCACATGTATAACGTACGATACTACAGCCTGTACCCATGTACTATATGTAACTTTCCTCTGCATACGCTGACTCTGTTGTTGGGAATTGAACACAGTGAGATGATGATAAGTGGTCTTGGTTGCCTTGAGTGTAGTGTACAATGGAGCTGAAGCAGACTAGACGCTGACGTGGTATGTACTATGATTATGTTAATTAACGTAAAACGCCCCCAGTCTGACGCCTCGCTGGAGGTCAAGACTACATCGAGAACACACAATTACATATTTTTATTACTGCAGTGTTCAGAAGTACTACGTAGCAGACAGTTATTGACCATAGTCTCCTTTCCCTTTCGTATTTTTTTTTTTTTATCATATTGCATTCATTCTTTTATATGTAGGGAAAGGCAATTAAGACATGAAACAGATGCTCAAATACCGCTGTCAAAACTAAAACAGGCGTAAGAGAACCGAGACAGAAGGCAATGAGAGTTTCTGAATTCTGCTTAACTTTAAATCGCATGAACTGATGACTCGTCGCCCCGCCCAAGTCTCACGAGGAAACCGGTTGTCACTGGTGCGAGGGATGTTGCCAGCTTGTGTTATATGGTAAGGTACGGACTATGGAATCATAAATCATAAACCGCCCTAAATGCTATCTTTTACCCCGTCCCAGCCAAAGATGTGGCGAGTGATGCTATATGAATCAGCTGCAATTTTTTTTTTCTCCATCGAAATACGTAGACAGAAGACGGTTGCAGCAGGGCGCGGAGACAGGGTGTGCTACTCCGTGCAGCTTCGTTAACTCCAGGCTAATCTCATTTATCTTTATAAATACAATTCATGAACTTTGTACCCTACGAGGTTTATCTAACTGTAGCATAAACATAACACTCGCAATTCCCTACTACTACTACTACTACTACTACTACTACTACTACTACGAGAGAGAGAGAGAGAGAGAGAGAGAGAGAGAGAGAGAGAGAGAGAATGCAGTATAACTGCATGGTGTGGCAGCTCCTGAAGCTGAGTGACATTTACATACACTACAGGTCACCGAAGTGAGCTGCGAGTCACCAAGTGGGAAGTCTGTCAGCAACATCCTTCCACTCCTCATACTTGTTTGTCTGTCTGGCTGACGTCACAAAGGGAAGGGATGGCAGAACCGAACTTAACGAGTTCAGTTCCACTGGTTTCTATTCAGACAAACATGGTCTGGATGCGATTTCGATATCGTGCAGTGATCCGTGGTAAAGTTTGAGGATATATCAAGTAGCTTGACTCTCTTAATTTACTGCACGATGTTGTCGATGACGATAATGAACTGTTAAAGTGACTAGTTTTCAGACACACAGCGCCTCCTACAGGTTTATGCCCCTTATAACTCTGAAAGCACATAACTGATACGGCATAAACGACGTGCCCTCAAAGAAGAAAAGCTATGGAGCAATGTTTCCTTTGTGTATGCATTATCACCATCTCCAAATGCATGATTCATAGATACCATGTCCTTAAATGAGTTGGAAATCTACGACGTAACACATCTAGATTGAAGGAGGTTGATAGGGTGCGAGTAAGTGAGGGAAGGCAGCGTTCACTTCCCGTCCACGTGAACATGTCCCAACAACAGTGTGCACCCAACGCCAACAAGCTACACTGAGCAATCCCCGCACTTCCCTTCAGCTGTAACCTCCTTAATGTCCCTTTGTCGACAACCATTCGAGGGTATCCTCCTCCCGCACGAGGACAGACAACCCTTTCTTCCTTTAGCTGAGCGATCCATGATGCCCTTTGTCTCTATTTCAATTACTGACCATTTACAGGAGTAAGGTGACAAATTAAAGCATTCAGGATAGAAAAATTACACACACACACACACACACACAGAGAGAGAGAGAGAGAGAGAGAGAGAGAGAGAGAGAGAGAGAGAGAGAGAGAGAGAGAGAGAGAGAGAGAGAGAGAGAGAGAGAGAGAGAGAGAGAGAGAGAGAGAGATAATCATAACGGAAAAGTCTTCGACATCCGTCTTCGATAAATCAACTAATACAAAAGCGGAAAGGAAAAAAAGTAGAGTAAATCGATGGCTTGAAGTATTTTCGGTGAACTCTCACTATGGAAAAATAAATATTTAAACACACACACACACACGTAGTGTTGTGGTTAGCACGCTCGACTCAATCGAGAGGCCCCGGTTCGAGTCCTGGGGCAGCGAGGCAAATGGGCAAGCCTCTTAATGTGTGGCCCCTGTTCACCTAGCAGTAAATAGGTACGGGATGTAACTCGAGGGGTTGTGGCCTCGCTTTCCCGGTGTGTGGAGTGTGTGGTGTGCTCAGTCCTACCCGAAG
Organism: Portunus trituberculatus; assembly: GCF_017591435.1. Lineage (NCBI taxonomy): Eukaryota > Metazoa > Arthropoda > Malacostraca > Decapoda > Portunidae > Portunus > Portunus trituberculatus. Next base: position 11,916,329 of record NC_059278.1, on the reverse strand, counting down.
ATCGGTCTATGAGCTCTGAGCTCGCTCCGTAATGGGGAAGACTAGCTAAGTGACCAGCAGGCGACTGCGGTGAATCACACACACACACACACACACACACAATATATATATATATATATATATATATATATATATATATATATATATATATATATATATATATATATATATATATATATATATATATATATATATATATATATATATATATATATATATATATATATATATATATATATATATATATATATATATATATATATATATATATATATATATATATATATATATATATATATATATATATATATATATATATATATATGCAGGAGGGATAGCTAGCAAGGGCAACAAAATTATATATATATATATATATATATATATATATATATATATATATATATATATATATATATATATATATATATATATATATATAAAAGGCCCACTGGGTTGCCAGGTCCTGAGTCACGCGAGTTTTCCAAAATTCAAGGACAAATGTCTTGAAATCTTCCTTTTAAAAGAAGTCGTCATAGGAAGATGGAAATACAGAGGCGGGCACAGAGTTTACCAGAGAAAGGAATGAATGATTGAGAATACTGGTTAACCCTTGAATTAGAGAGTTGGACAGAATAGGAATGAGAGAAAGAAAGACTTGTGCAGCGAGGCAGGAGGAGGAGGGGAGGCATGGAGTTAGCAAGATCAGTAGAGCAGTTAGCATGAAAATAGCGATAAAAGATAGAAAGAGATGCAACATTTCAGCGGTGAGAAAGATCAGAAGTCAGGAGCTCTGTAGCGTTCCTGCGTGATCTGTTGACTTCCTGAAGGGTTGGTCGTCTCTGAAAGGACGTGGAAAGATGTGTAGGGTGGTATCATCAGCGTAGGAGTGGAAAGGGCATGAAGTTTGGTTAAGAAGATAATTAATGAATAATGGAAATAGAGTGAGTGACAGGACAGAACACTGAGGAACACCACTGTTAATAGATTTAGAAGAACAGCGACCGTCTGCCACGACTGCAATAGAACGGTCGGAAAGGAAACTTTAGATAAAGTTGCAGTGAAAGAAACCGTTGGAGGGCAGTTTTGAAATCAAAGCTTTGTGCCCGACTATCAAAAGCTTTTGATGTGTCTAACGCGCCAGCAAAAGTTTCACCTAAATCTCTAAAAGAGGATGACCAAGAGTTAGGACCTTGACGGAAGCCATACTGGCAATCAGATAGGTTGTAAAGTGAGAGATGTTTAAGAATCTTCCTATTGAGGATAGATTCAAAACTTAGAAACGCAAGAGATTAAAGCTATAGGATGGTAGTTTGAGGGATTAGAACGATAACCCTTTTTAGGAAAATGCTGAATGTAGGCAAACTCCCAGCAAGGAAAGGTAGAAGCCGATATAGTTGAAAGAGTTTGGCCAGGCAAGGTGCAAGCATGGAAGCACAGTTTCTGGGAACATTAGGAGGGACCCCATCAGGTCCATGTGCCTTCCGCGGGTTTAGGCCAGAGGGCATGGAAAGCATCACTACGAAGAACTTTAATTGTAGGCATGAAATAGCCAGAGGGAGGAACAAGGCCAGAATCATCCAAAGTGGAGCTGTTAGCAAAGGTTTGAGAGAAGACTTCAGCTTTACTACAGACAGAAGAGATGACAGAGGTGCCATCAGGATGAAATAAAAGAGAGAAAGATGAAGAAGTATAGTTATTATAGATGTTTTTGGCCAGATGCCAGAAATATATATATATATATATATATATATATATATATATATATATATATATATATATATATATATATATATATATATATATATATATATATATATATATATATATATATATATATATATATATATATATATATATATATATATATATATATATATATATATATATATATATATATATATATATATATATATATATATATATATATATATATATATATATATATATATATATATATATATATATATATATATATATATATATATATATATATATATATATATATATATATATATATATATATATATATATATATATATATATATATATATATATATATATATATATATATATATATATATATATATATATATATATATATATATATATATATATATATATATATATATATATTACAAGAAGTATCTTCCGCAGAGATCGGGAACGCGTGCAGGAACAGATTATTAATAAGAATGCAATTTTGTTATCCTATGTACGACTAACCATTCAAGGTGTGCTGGTAAACGTTCCGCTTCCAAGAAACTTATTAATGGTATTCAAGTATGTGTGGGTATAGCAGTGTTGAGGAACTTGTCACACACCATATCTACATCTATCAATCAATCTATGTATCTATCTATATCTATAATATCTATCTATCTATCTATCTATCTATATATATATATATATATATATATATATATATATATATATATATATATATATATATATATATATATATTCACGCTGTGTATCAGGAAAGTCCGGACTGACATCAAGATTTATTTCAAACCCAAACTTCACATTAAGAATTTTCCCTTTCAAAGTAATCTCCCTAAAGTCTAATGCACTTTCCCATCCTCCTCTGTTACGCTTGCATGCGCTCCTAGAAGGATTCTTCCGGGATCCTCCGCAGTTCCGCCTCAGTCCGAGGCCGGAGCCTAGAGTTCTTCAGTGACGTGTAAGTTGGGCAGTTAATTTCGAATTGCTACAGCGGCACTGTAACTGTGATCCCTGTCGCAGCAACTAAGACTAAGTTACAAGGTTAGACCCTGTCACAGGACTTATATCTACAATGTGCCATCTTGACTTGTTATGACTTACTAAAATACGGCCCCAAGACACGCTAGCCTCTAGCTCCCACGTTAATCATTATACCTTTAGTAAGTCTCCTACCCAGTGCCTCCACCTACTGAAGCCTGGTTCTCACTCTTAGCCAAACCCCGACTTTTCCTATTCTGACAATCTATTCAGTGTACTGTACATGTGAGTTGATGTATGCTTTAAGAAATCAAATGGGAGCAAACCTATCAGTTAAAAATGCACAAAGCATTCAAGCAAGTCAAGACTAAAAATTGACAGCTCAACTTTAAAGCAGGCATGCAACATCAACATTCATCCACACCAATCCACTCATTTCACAACTCCGGCCTTAACGGCAAGAGTAAAAGGAGAAAGCCTAATTTTGTCTGTTGTACTGAGTAAAAAAAAATACATGCAGAGAGAGAGAGAGAGAGAGAGAGAGAGAGAGAGAGAGAGAGAGAGAGAGAGAGAGAGAGAGAGAGAGAGAGAGAGAGAGACTTACCAACATCTTTACATCCAGAAAAGCTTTCCCAAGCGTGTGTACTGTATGAGGAGGTTAAAAACAAATATCTGTAACTAATGGAAATCTCTTTTACTTGCATTCCAACACTGGTACAGACCCGGCTATCTGGTACAACTCAACTGCCTTCCTGCACGCTGCTCTTGGCTAAGGCGACCACCTCCTTACACGGAAAATACATCACCACATCACCTCACATACGTTAACAAATCTTTATGGACGTTGTATTTGACGGTACCGTGAGTTGCAACCGAAACATTTAAGTTGAAAAAATGGTATAATGAAAGGAAGTTGAGAACCTATGTGTCAAATTCCGTAATCAGAACCTATGCCTGAGACGGCCATGCTTTCACAACTGGCGGGGGAGGGAAGTTTTGTAGTAATTGAGGCGCCGGGGAGCAATGTGTGGTGGTGGTGGTGGGAAGCCCACGCGCCACCACACACAGTCACCTGAACAAATGCACTGTACTGATTTCTCAAAAAATATTGGTTCAATGGAAATTACTAATGACACGAGACCTTTTTAATGAAACACTGCATCATGCACTATCAGAATCCTTCCTGTCCCAGAATGCTACAACAATATATTTGAGAAAAAAATTTACTAGATTCTTTAGAATAAATCACTATGTATTGGATATTTACTATACACTTTTTGAATATATAACTGTATCTTTGACTATACATTTTTTTTTTTTAGAAAATATAATAATGATCATATTTAGTTCCAGCAAATCCTTACCTACAAGAATTAGGTTAACGTTTTTCCTTCAAAGCTGAAATACACTTTTAACATAGACTTTTAAAACTTTTTAGTATACAACAAACATTTTGGTTTATCCCTTGTGGCCCAGGTGGTGCTGACGCCGGTGGAGGGAGGCGTGCAGCTGGCGCCACCACCCTCTGCCACACTTACACCATCTGGTTGTAAGTGAATCTCTAGATACACGAGAAAGTTTCCCTTCAACTTGATCTCCTAACAGGCATACAAGAGCGAGAGGCCCAGAGACGCCTCCCGAACATATTGGGTCAAGTCTGGTCCAAGGTCGTCAAAAGAAATTAAAATTCATTACTCAAGCATTTTCCTCCTTAAATTAATGACCATAAAAATTCCATTCAAATACCAAGTCAACCAATTATTAAAAAATAGGGAAAAAAAAAAAAAAAAAAAACTACAGCAATTACTGTTTAGTTATACATATCTTTTGCTGCACAACTTACACTAATAAACTCAAGTCTGCTTATAACATTTTTAAAAGAACACGAGCTCTCAAAAGAGCAAAGCCAACCATTAAATTTTAGTAAAACTTAAAAAATTAATAATGATAAAGGAGTCCAATGTCACTTTAGGAGAGAGAGAGAGAGAGAGAGAGAGAGAGAGAGAGAGAGAGAGAGAGAGAGAGAGAGAGAGAGAGAGAGAGAGAGAGAGAGAGAGAGAATAATCTATACCTAACTCTGTTTCACTTATCACAAGAAATGCTTATGAACTACAAATACAACAATTCATCGTCAGGAACCTCAATAAGTCCCACCATGAAGGGGAACCATGGAAACTTTGGAATACTGGAAAAAAATAAAATAAAATAAAATAAAAAAAAATAAAATAAATAAATAAATAAAAAAATAATAAATAAAAAGAAAAGAAAGAAAGAAAATAAATAAATAAATAAAAAAAATAAAAAATAAAAAAATAAATAAATAAATAAAATAAAATAAATAAATGAAGAGCGGGAGAGAAGAAAATATATTAGTTAAAAATTCTTCTCAGATCCCAAAGTATCCGAAACATGACAAGTCCCTGAACCACACACACGATATACTCTACAGCTCAAGTCTTCGCAAAGTAGTCACAGCCAGTTGGTCCAATCTCCACCAAAAATGATAACTGCTTGTCATCCAAACACACCAAATCTCTATTTCCCTGTGACTGATAGTGCGTGTGTCACCTTCTCAATAAGTAAAACATTAGCATCAAGATATGTACAGTTGCAGACAAATTTCATATTCTTTTTTTTGGGGGGGCTTTTTTTTTATATAATGTGTGATATCGGACCAATCAAATCTGGTAACAGTCGCCTCAGTCGTCAATCATGTCTACAATCAGTGGATATGGATCATTCTAATTAGTACATAAAGAAAATCCATCATAAATCATGCTTAAAATTCACAAATACTGCAGTATCTATATGGGTTAAGTCTTATAGTATTATTGGGTTCCATTGAATTGGTTTCTGACAACATTCCAATATGATCACGAGCACTGAATCAATGTTGCACTGAGCATCTGCTTAATGCCAACTAAGACCTACAAATCAAATAGCAAGGTTCAAGAGTTATTCAGTGGACACAGCATTTAGGGATACCAAAAGAAAATAGTGTGGTCACTGAAATCTGCATGCAGGACCGCCTTTTTTTTGGGGGAAAAAATATGTATAAAGTGTGTATACGGGGGCAACCGGATGGAAGGATCTGATGCTGCTATAAGACTTTGGCAAGTTACTTATAAAATGCTAATAATAAACAAGAAAATTCCATTGGCAATTTCCCCTTAATGAATGACCTTGAATCATACTCAATGAAGAGGAAGGCAAAATCTTTTTAGGTGGACACACCTGAATAACGAGGAAATGGTACTGTTGTTACTGTTGTTGTAGCAATGGCATACATGAATACTAATACATGAATTTGGGCGGCTATTTTCCACTAACCATTTCCGTTGAATTGATTAGTCTCCAGAACTAGGGGGGCAAACCGCTGGACTTGTTAGATTTGTAATGGGAACTATTCTTTTTATAATCTTTGAAAGACAAGAAGTTTGCATGTGAAACACAAAGTAAGCGGGAATAAAACAGCCTGCTCATTATTACCACTTGGATTGAAATTTAATTGCTAAAACATTTTAATGTTGATTTTTTTTTCATCCTAGTGGTTAACAGTGATAAAATTTTGAGCAGCACTCCTGTGAGACTTCCTCCTACTAGATTTAGTATGGTTTTTAATTACCCAACTGACCTGGTGGGTTTGGGTATGGTGGAGATGTTTTTCAGGTACATGTCTCACTGGCGGGGTGGACTGCGGCCCCTCACCCCGGCCAGACGGAAGGGCGTCCGGGAATCGGAAGCCGACCCTCTCCAGGCCCCACTGACGCAGCACTGGTGGGGCGGCCACCATCCGTGGGCCTCGTATCAGGCGCTAGCAGCACCGACACCACTCCCAGTCATACGAGTGGCAGGAATGTCCCTCTGTGCCCGCGGACGGGCTCGCCCGGACAAACCAACGTACATAACTTGGAGTTGTGCCCCACCGTGCCCCGCCCCACCCTCTACACCTGGTGCTGGCGGCCCACCCGCTTACACCTCAGCTCCACGATTGTGGATAGCTGTCTTGGTACCATTGCTGGTCCCCGCCTGCCCCGCCGTACTTGCTGCCGTTGGCCCCACTGTATGAGCTCAGCGGCTGCTGTGGGATAGGCTGGTTCCCCCAGCTAGCACCGGTGTTCTGGAACCGTCTCTTTGAGTCCCCCTCGTTCTGGTGCCCGCCATCCAACTTTCTTTTACCTGTAATGGATCAAGCTTCATCTCACTTATCTGACTGATCTCTACAATGGAAAAATTATATTCATCACAGGCTTTCCCCTGGCCTATTTCTCAAAAGTGATGGCACGTTTATGGAACATGACCTTTGGTGTTGGTGGTGTAGGCACAAGATACAAGGGAGTGACGGCTCAAGACTCACCTGCTAGATTTGCCCCCCTGGCGGACCCTCTGAACCCCTGCCCCGCGCGCGGTGGTCGAGTCATACGCCCCCCCATGGCCCCCCCTCGGGGCACCATACCCCGCCCCCCACGGGGGGAGGGGACAGCGCCGCGGCCACGGTTCGCCATACCACCATACCCACGGCCAGCCTGAAAGCACAAGGCAACCCACAATCAGTGGTTAACCTTCCTCAACAATGTAGTACAGTTCAAGGTAAAGCTGGGACTTCGACAATAAGATAAGCATTAAGACAGCAAGCTTCAAAGGGCTCTATATACTAAAGCACAGTACGAGTCACCGTCCCTGAGCCAGAGTGTGGCAGGGGTCTGTGGGGTAACTGGGCGCGGTATCAAGTGGTGAGTGTTGCTAGACTGCTAATAATTATGGTCTGCAGTGCTTATATGTTATAAGATATTGATCACAAGAATTAGCTATAATTATTTTCTTCCCGGCCATGTTTTAGCCACCATTGCCCGGAGCTGCTGCCATGCTGGCTCAGGCATGGGACCCGACAGGACATGGCCTCACGCCTCCATAGCCAGCCTCACTTCCTAAAAAAAAAAACTTGACACGCACCTCTTTCACAAGTCTCAAGTCACCAGACATTCACAATTTCAGACATGAAACATATGCATATCATAATATAGCTCAAGAAATGCTTGCATAGTTTAGCCCATCTCATTAAAGAAAAGAAATTAATCTGTACCTGACAATTGTAACAAAATAAATAATTCCAATTACAAACTTTAAAAGATAACTTGAATAAGAAATAACCATACTTGATTCCTAATTATGATCTGGAAAAAAATTAAATATGACAGAATCATTCTCTCAACTTTCAAGCAGAGAGAGAGAGAGAGAGAGAGAGAGAGAGAGAGAGAGAGAGAGAGAGAGAGAGAGAGAGAGAGAGAGAGAGAGAGAGAGAGAGAGAGAGAGAGAGAGAGAGAGAGAGAGAGAGAGAGAGAGAGAGAGAGAGAGAGAGAGAGAGAGAGAGAGTCATGCAAACACTAACACGACTCTGTGAGTCAATCACTGTGGGGGACAAATAGTCCCAATACCCAGGCTTGGGCAGGGAGGGTGAGACCGCGCCTTGTCTGTGACACTTCAATACTACAATAACTGAGAATGGACACTGGGACCCACCGGCACTGATTTGGTGCGACCACGCCCCATGGGATACGGGGAGTAATCGTAATAGTAATCTTCGTAACGGTAATAGTCGTCGTAATACGGGTCACTGTAGCCACCTTGATAATCGCCATAACCATAATAGTCGTAATCATAATCTAGAAATAATACCAAATGTTGTTGTTGATAGCTAATAACAGAATAAAAAATTTAATTTCTCACTAACATCAAATATATATAAATATATAAATATATATACTGTTCATACTAAAGAGGGCATGCCGGGAAGAACTAAGCAATAAGAGTTATGACAAAATCAAGTTATAATGGTCAGCTGAGGTGGTTGACAAGTAGACAAGTGTGTGTTGATAGATCATACTGTGAACTAAGGAAGGCAACGGGCACTAAGCCAGAGTATCAGAAACAACTGCATCTTCAAAGGGACCACTACAAGGTGCCTCTGAAAAGCAATTGGGGCCAGGAAGATGATGAAGGGAAGAAGAGCAAGTCAACTTCATGACAACTAGTTTATTCTTATTATATATTATGATACAGGGAAGTCTCCAAAAATTTAGTTTAACGTAACGTCCGATACACAACTACTTTAGCAAGTGTTACCAATATAAAACAAGAAAAGAAGTTACAAACAAAACAAGCCAATCCATGCATATACAGTTAAATATTTATAGAGCATTTATTTGAGCTCAATTAATTTTTTTATCTATTCCATTACTACAGGGTTCGTCGTCCCTGTACCTTATATGTCTATTCTATTACTTTGTCCAAAAAATAAAGATCTTAAGTAGAGGGTTTCAACAGTGGCTATAAACAGGAGTAAACGGCACTCCCAAAAAGGAGCGAGATCATTAAAGGCTTGCAATTCAAAACTGTCAATATAAACAAGCACGTATCACTGGGACAAGTCCTTATGTACAACTCTCAGCACCATGTGAAAAATGATAATTACAGTAACTTGATGTAATGTAATGTTCTGGTCCCATTGTCATGAGCAACTCAATAGTACCAACTGTAGTTATTCCAGTAATAGTTGTATCCAGTGCTCTTTTGTGGTCTTGGACCCCAGTAATAGTTGTAATAGTTCCACCACTTACCATAATCACTGCGACCGCCCCCGCGGCCCCCTCCCCTCCCTCCACGCAGCATGGCCGGGGGCACAGGCATTCTGTAAGTACAGATAGCATCCAAATCAGCTTTAATGCAATGGAAATAACAATCACAAAAATGAAAGATTGTGAAACTGTATGGATCCTCCAAAGTATACACTACACGAGCTGGAAGCTTTTAATGGTTTTCACTATCCTTTCAAATTCCATATACCTGCACATTCATAAAAATACTCCAAGAAACCTTCATAATTCATCCTTTAACTGAATTCCAGACAAGAAAGAAAGGACTGTCACTCAGACAAATTTGAGTATGGTTTCTTCTTTCATCCTGACACTACCATTTCCAAACACAGTAATACAATGAAATATTCTCAAGTTATTTTCTTACCAATGAAGTTTCCTATATCTGAAAAGTAGCTACTCTCTACCTACTTAGTGCCTTACGTGACATCTGTGCAATCTGTGACAAACTTTAGTGCACAGACTTGATTGGTGTAAGTCTTCCCCTGTAGGATGCTGACACACTAACATATACATGGGAGTAGGACAAGTCTTCCTCTCTATCCAAGACCTGCAAAGTGTTCCACAAGCCTTCACAAGGACTATGGGTAGATGGACCTGCTGACACACTGATAATTTGGTAAATACTACATGGAACTGCATCACTTTTCTGAAGGAGCAGGAGTTAGAAGAAACTAGACTCCAAAAATCAAATATTTCACTGAAATATAAAGATCATCAAATACAGACAGAATAAAATTAAAATATGAGAGAGAGAGAGAGAGAGAGAGAGAGAGAGAGAGAGAGAGAGAGAGAGAGAGAGAGAGAGAGAGAGAGAGAGAGAGAGAGAGAGAGAGAGAGAGAGAGAGAGAGAGAGAGAGAGACTGAATAGGCAGTAATATCCTCACTATCCTGGAAATTCTGATGTGATGTATCTCCCCAACTGTCACTTCTTTTGTAGACTGGATTATGGTTTGCAAGTTTTTACCCTTAACATCTCTTTCCATTTCAGTTTCCCCTTAACCCCTTTATTACTGGGACACATTTTTACCTTGAGATTTGTGAACCATTAGACCATTTCATTGACATCAGCGAGGGTGCATGGAGGTCAGAAGATTAATGGCCACAGTCTTCACTATTTTAATCCCCCACATGAGTTTCTAAAGCTGAATAAAATCACCAAATAGTCACTAAAATGAATATGGAAAAGTGTCCTGGTACTGAAGGAGTTAACATCTTTTTCCAATTCAGTTTATGAGACTATTTCAATAAAATATTTTGACTATTGAGACTCAAGTTAAGAAAATAATTATATACTTCTAAAACACACATGCAGGAACAAGTTATATAAGTTAACTAATGCATATAAAGTCAACACATATTCATCTTCAGCATAAAATAATAATTTAGTCACACTTCAAATGCATGTTAAATTTAATATGATCTAATGAAAATCTACATTTACAAAAGCACAAAAATATGTGCATTTCATACTTTTAAAATGCATGGCAAATCTGATGGGAGAGAGAGAGAGAGAGAGAGAGAGAGAGAGAGAGAGAGAGAGAGAGAGAGAGAGAGAGAGAGAGAGAGAGAGAGAGAGAGAGAGAGAGAGAGAGAGAGAGAGAGAGAGAGAGAGAGAGAGAGAGAGGAGGGGGGGATCCACAAGTAATGTTAAATTAACATTAGCAAAGTTGTAGTGAAGAAAAAAAATCGAGATCATGCATGTCTGGCATATTGATATGTTAAAGATAGTCAGCCTCCCTTCTTGCTTGAAATCAGTGAACAGTACTGTCCCTACATTCCCTCAACGCTCTTAACCAATGCTGTCTTAGGTTGTTTAGTATAACTGTTCCATCTATGAAACCTGGAAAATCCATCCAGTGCTTCTTGCAACCTTTATTTTTTTTTCTCCTTTATTTAGGTGTATCATATTGCAGGTGCTACAAACTAACCCACTGGATGTTCTTTGTCACTGAAATTATTTTCATGATGGTCCTGAACAACATAAATACTTCCGACATGTCAAATATACTAATTAAACTAACTAGATTTCACCAGCATGGGGTGCTTGCAACACAAGCATATTTTGGCTGAAAGCAGCAAACCAACAATGAGAAGTAGACATATTTGTTAACAAACATTAATAATTAATATCTTACTACAGAAGAATCAACTCAAGTTACTTAAGGTTTATTGTTGAAATTATTAGTTCACTCTTTCCAGTTGATGCCCATACACATCCTTAAGAAGAAGAAGAAGAAGAAGAAGAAAAAAAAAAAAAAAAAAAAAAAAAAACTATGAACTGTGAGAATTTTGTCTATTCTACTTACACCAAATATATTTCTAGAGGACTAATTAATATAACATTAATTTTTCCAGTGCATTTCAAAATATGCAGGACCTTTATTAGATTATTTCTGGCTTTGTATAGAACAGTTAAGACACCCTCTCTAATCACACCTGCATTTAGCTGCACTTGAGCCTGAACAATGAACAGTATCATTCAACACAATTCATGAATTATCTCTATTTGTTATATGCAGTCAATCTTTCATCCACTTTCTTTCTATATTACAATTATGCACATGATCAGGCTGTTATGAATGTGATATTAACTGATTCAGGAAAATTATGTTAATGAACCATACCACATCAATCATTAAAGCCACAAAAATGGCATACCTATTAATTCACTTTTAATCCCTTCAGTACCAGGACATATTTCCATATTCATTACGCTTACCATTTGGCGATTTTATATGGCTTCAGAAACTCATGTGGAGATTACAACAGTGAAGATTGTGACCATTAATCTTTTAAACTCCATAGACCCTTCCTAATGCCAACAAAATCATCTAATCACCCCCAAAACTCTTAGAAATGCATCCCAATGTTCTGTATGTTACCACCTACCCATTAACCATTATTACAGACAACTGGTAACACAACTAAGAAAACCCCCCTCCCCCTTCTCAGATCAGATCAGTAGCCATAACTTCTATTTTGGGTCTAGTGAAGAAATACTTTTCATAACTTGAATACCTTAAATTTTTTTACCAAATGCTATGAAAACAATCAAAGAAGCATCCATCCTTCTACTTCCTCAAAACAAATACTACAATATCTGAACTCCCTGGTTGTGCTGGAAAATGTCATTGTATCTCAATTTGGTCCATTATAGCTTTGATTACATACAACTAACACACACAAAGCTCTGATGTTGCTCCATATGCATACCAGTATTATTTTTAAAAACTAGCATTTTGATTTTTTTTTCTTTTTTTTTCTTCTTTTTTATCTGTACAATGAGGGTAAAAAACTAGTCATGAAATAAATAAATTTTGATAGTAATAACAAAATAGCTTTAAAATGTAATGCTAAAAATGTATAAAAAAACATTTTAAACAATTTTATCATTAATCCCAAATTCCAACGCACAGTTACTTAACCCTTAAAGTACAGGGGGTTAATTTACTTTCCGTCTGTTACAACGGGGAAAAATCACACCTGTCAAAAATACAAAAAATATTTTTTCCTTATAAAAACATATTTCTTTGTGTTATTCTGAGTACAACAATGTAATTTTTAACATGTTATGACCTCTGAGAGCAAAGTTATTGCATATCAAAAAATTCATGGCAGAACCCGCCGCTAAGAAACACACCCCAAGCTCAGATAACACCGCTCTCTCTCTCTCTCCTTTTGGGCATTTGAATTTGATGTAAAAGGAACTTTTGCACTTTCAAGTCAAGAAAATGCTAACTCAGATATAAGAAATGATGTGTAAAACAGGAAAAGAAAAAGAAACCACATATTACAAGTATTGTGGATTTCTATAATAATTGGAATCTGGCAACTCTTATTAGCAATGAGATTCACGTGACCAGGCTGACAAGCACAGTCTTGTAGAGGCAACCAGGGGTGACACACACCAGCGCATTGCTCGAGGGGAATAGGCTATGTGAGGAGGTTTATGAACGTCGCTGTGAGGGTTGGTCTCTGTCTCCCAGATCACTATCAGAATCACTATTGGAGTCTTCACTTTCTTCTGTCTCAGTAAAAAAAATCAGTCTTCATTTTCATCACTCCTTAATGTCATTACCGAGTAACACTGACATAACATCACTCGGAGTACCGTTTTCTCCCTCCGGGTGACGGGGATTGCCAGATGTCGCCTCGAAATGGGAAAAGATGAGCTATTGTGAGGGAACATATGTCTCAAAGCTCAAGCAGACGAGCGAGAAAAGATGGCAGATACCTCCACTTGCCCCAGGACCAATAGTGAGAGGGAGAGATTCAAACGTTTAGCACGAAAAAAAATCATGATTACCGGTACGATCCCCGCCTCTCCACACGCGATGCTACGATCATACATATACGATCACTGTACTTTAAGGGTTAATGTGCACTTCCAGTGTACATAAGCATAATGATTAGTTTTAGTAAACAAAGGAAAGAAAATGTTCACAAAATTTTCCTTCTATGAGACAGGCAAGAAGATTTTGTCTACAATCTTCTTAGTGCATGTGCCTTTAACTTCTAACCATTAAATCTGTTTCTAAGAATGAACAATATAGTAGCATATGGAAGATCAGTGCAGGAAAGAATCCAAATGAAACTGGCCTGTGGTAAAGGAAGATAACTAGAGTGGGGATGGCAAATTCAGCAGCAAGGTTAAAATATGGCAATTATGTTCCCTGTATGCTACGAGTATAAAGGATGGAGTGACAGACTAGGATAACCAATCCAGTGCATTCTACTTCCCACAATGAGACAATCCTTGGTGTCTTGTCTACACTCCCCCCAATCACAAGGATGCCTAGTATTACAGATAAATAACTAACATGATAAGTGAGAACTGTGATTTTGGCAGGTAATTTATGCTGATTGTTGTTCCTACCTAAGTGGTGCCAAGCTGAACTCAACAGTACCATCAAGAGAAAAACTCCTCTGCTACTAATTAGGTTAAATAACTGTGAAGCTCCATGCAAGTAAGACTCATTCTCAAGCAATTTATATATATATATATATATATATATATATATATATATATATATATATATATATATATATATATATTTTTTTTTTTTCCCCTTTTTAGAAATGGAACCAAACAATTTAATATTAAGTAGGATTGGACCACTCAGAAAAGATGGTGTAGTAGTGGATCAAAATGAAGACATAGTAGAATTATTGAATGAACAATTTTCTTCAGTATTTACTAGGGAAAGAATAGGAAATCCTGTTACAAACAGTGCGACGAGTAGTTTAAGAGCTTTAGAAAATATTGATATAAAACCGAGAATTATTAGGAAATTTATTCTTGAACTAGACGATAAGAAAGCTAGTGGTCCTGGTGAGCTACATGCCAGAGTACTTAGGGAGGGTGTAGACAGTATTTCTGAAGCACTTAAGTTAATCTTTGAAAGATCACTTAGGTTTGCTGAGATACCTCAGGACTGGAAGTTAGCTAATGTTACTCCAATATTTAAAAAAGGTAGGAAGGATGATGCGAATAATTATAGACCGATCAGTTTAACTAGTATAGTATGTAAGATACTAGAGAAAATCATTAAGGGTAGTATTTGGGAGCATTTAAATGAGAATAGATTAATTAGAGATACCCAACATGGCTTTAGATCAGGGAGGTCCTGTCTTACAAATTTGCTCGATATCTTAGAATATATTACCAAGGAGTTAGATGATGGAAATAGCATAGATGTTATATATCTAGATTTTAGCAAGGCGTTTGATAAGGTACCGCATAGGAGGCTAGTGTACAAATTGAGACTACATGGGATAGGGGTAGGTTAGTTGATTGGATTAGTGAATGGCTTTCTGATAGGAAACAGAGAGTAGTATTAAATGGGGCAATGTCTGAGTGGAAGGAAGTGGTTAGTGGGGTACCCCAAGGATCAGTGCTAGGACCTCTTCTTTTCTTGGTGTACATTAACGATTTAGATATAGGAATTAGTAGCAAAGTATCAAAGTTTGCAGATGATACTAAGATAGCATGTGCAGTACAGGGTGAAAAGGACAATTACAGAATACAACGAGACCTGGACAGGCTGATAGCATGGGCAGACAGGTGGCAGATGGAGTTTAATTCTAAAAAGTGTCAGGTTATGCATTTAGGTAAAGACAACACAAACTTTAACTATGAGATGGAGGGATGTTGGCTAGAGGCAGTAGAGGAAGGAAAGGATTTAGGAGTAGTGATAGACAGGACTATGAAATTTTCAAAGCAATGTTTAGAAGCAAGAAATAGGGCAAATAGGATCCTGGGTTTTATAAATAGAAATGTTAGTTATAAAAGTAAGGAAGTGGTGCGTAGCTTATATAATTCCTATGTTAGGCCCCATTTAGAGTATTGCATACAGGCCTGGTCACCCCACTATAGGCAGGATATCAACATGTTAGAAGCAGTTCAGAGAAGAGCAACTAGGATGATACCAGCATTAAAGCGCCTGGAGTATAGAGATAGATTAAAGGAATTAAACATGTTTTCATTTGAGAGGAGATGTATAAGAGGGATATGATAGAGTTATTTAAAATGTTCTCAGATACAAACTACATAGATGTGAGATCTTTCTTTACCTTAGAGGAGGGAAATAGGACTAGAAATCATGGCAGGAAGATTAGAAAGCAAGGCTGCAGGTTAGATATAAGAAAATATTTCTTTAGTCATAGGGTGGTAGACTTCTGGAATGCATTGCCAGAGACGGTTGTAAATAGCACTAGTTTGACAATGTTTAAAAACAGATTAGATAAGCACTTAAATTTATTAGATTTATAATTATGTATAGCACTGCATGATAGTTTTTATAAGAAATTTACTATAGTTAAACAAGACATGATCCCCATGTATGGGGACCACAAATTGTAGAGGATTTCGCTGCAGGACTTAGCCCTGTTAATGGGCCAAATATTTAGAATTAGTATATAATGTATTGTGTACTTGTAAGTGTATCTTTAAGTACTGATGATGAGGTCGCTGTGCGACTGATACAGGATAACCTAGATGGGCCCTGGTGGCCCTTTGTTATCCTATTATTTATGTTATGTTATGGTATGTTTTTAAGTATATTACAATTTGTAAACTGGAACCGATTCCTGATAAAATGATCTGAAGTTCTCTTACCAAGACACCCATACCTAGTTTAACAGATACTGGGATATTGAAACTATTTCATTCTTAAAAACCTAAAAAATTTCAAGTACACATTTGTAAAAATTAGCTTTTGAAAAAGTAAATTCCCAAGACATAAGATTCACATATACATAATTACACTAAGAGAAACTTCTTGGAAACCAGTGTATAATAATAATAATAATAATAATAATAATAATTATGAAGCATGCAGAAGAAATATCAGGAAAACACCTCTACAAATAAACTTGACACTGACCCTCTCTGTGCAAGCATCTGCATAAGCCGTTTCTCTCTGTTGCGAAGAACCTCTTCCTTCTTTTTCTTGTCTGACGGTGGCTTTGCCAAGGAAATTTCCATTGAGGCACCACCTAAGTCTTTCCCTTGTAAGGCACCCATTGCCTGAAAACGACAAAATAGTAAGTAATTAGCTATGGTCCCATCTCAAATAACTACCCTTAAGTATTTTGTAATTTCTGCATTCTATTAACAAAACAATAGCATAACCCTTTGAATTTAAAACTATAATACTTCAAACATTTGAATTCCAATCTGAATTTCAAATATTCCCAATGATTGTATTTTTTCACCATCTGAGAGTAATCATAAGGCTCAGTCAGCTCACCTTGACTGCCTCGTCTCTCTCCTCAAAGTGGACGAATGCATAATCTTTTATCTTCTTGACACGCTCCACCTTCCCAAACTCATCAAACTTTTCCTTCAGCATCTCTTCTGTTGTTACCTGAGTAAGATTTCTGACATACAAAACTTTGACCTGAGAAGATAAGAGAAAAGGGATAAATTAAAGTTTCCTTGGTCACAAGGTACAAATGCAAATCAACATAAGATATTAGCATATCTTTCAAAGGTGAAAATATATTTAAATACTTTAAAAAACAAACCAGTTAATGTAGACATACATATATCCAAATACACTCAAATCCATACAAGGCTTACCCACTCATATAATCATGGTAATGACATAATCACAAATTCATATTAAAGAGGAATGATTTGAACACAATTGATTTCCAGTAAAGTCAAACATCTGAGTGTCTTTTCTTAATATAGGAAGATATGAAGCAGCCACCTTGGACATGGTGTCTTCGTCTGGCTCCTCCTGAGGGTCAGCCCAGTCCACAATGATTTCACACCCCCACACCTTGAAGCGTCCTGAACTTAACCGCCGCTTAGCCAAGGAGGCAGCCTGGAGTACCAAAACACCTTTGCTCAGAAACACATACTAGAGAATAATTGATTCCTATATTACCTTACAAACTGCAAGGTTTAACTTACTGTCAAGAACATGAAAACTTATAATTACATAGACCAGGTGACGTGGTGCATACATGCATTCAAGTGGTTCTCACCAGCTGTTGGTCTTTCATACCGACAATTACTGAACAACTTGTAGATTTATGACATTCAACCACACAAGTACATTTATTAACACTCAGGCACATGACCAGTTCAGCATCACCAGTGAAAATACTGAACTTGATATCATGACCATTTCTAACTCAATCCATAATTACAAGCCTAGTATTTGGGCCAAGTTTCACATCCAAATTAATTTAATATGTCACAAGTTTAAACTTTACTAGTCATACTTGAGGCACATTTCCAATAAATATTGTTCTTATTCTACCTTTTCATTTCCTAGATGCATTAACCTCATACAAATCACCTATGTGTAAATTGAGCTTGTTGATACAGGCAACCTATAGGATATAAAAAGCATGAAGGATATCTTGGGCTCAGAGCAAGGACAAGACATTTAGAGGTCAACATTTACTAATATCAAATGATGATGCATAATTATACCATTACAAAGACTACAGTACTTGCTGGCTCATGACGTGTAACATCTCAGATCTATCCCTAATGACGACTCACTAAATATATTTCTACCACCTAACACTCTATTCTCAATTCCCATCACTGGTTCAACTCTATCAAAATTGCCACAAAAATAGGATTACTTTTCATTTGCTGCAGGTAGAGGCATCTTAGATTTGTAATTGGGATTACATAAACAAAAAATTTACCAGCAAAATGCTAGACAAGACAACTTAACTCAATACATCTTAACTGATATCATCAGCAACTCGAAGTTTTACAATAGTTTAAGTACAAAACACTCTATGTACAATGTGTGTATGTACAAGATAAAGTTCACACACCTTATGGGACTCATATTCCAGGAAACAGAATCCTCTGTTCTTCTTTTTGTCATCAGGAGAACTATAAATTATCACTTCAACCAGACCAGCTGTTGAAAAATACATAAAAAAAAAGAAAGAAAAAAAGATGGATTAAATGAATATGTTGCCTTTACACTGGTAGGATATAGTCAATATTGCTCATGAAACATTTGCTCATGAATATATAAGAATATATTGCATGATTGCCATCAATATACTTGGGCAACATATTTTACTTGCTAAATGATTCTTTACTAGAACTAATGCACATGGCACCTAATAATGAAAAAACAAAAGGGATTCATTAAGAAACAAAACAATGGAAGAGCTTGAATGGTAGAACCACTGAAAAAATGTGAATAACTTCTAGACACAAGAGGCTGTATGGAGTTGTGTTAGTTTAAGATATACAGGAACAAATTAGCCATCACTGCTAAGAATAAAAATAAAAATAAATAAATTGTCCATGCAAGCAACACCACTAGCAAATCAAGTAGGGAGCAATGCCTTACCACATGACAAACTTTAAATGTGAGCCTTATTTTCCATCCAGCATAAGAATGTGTATTATTTAAAAAGCAAAGCAAAAGACTGACCATCTGGCAAGACATTGCAGGTTGGAGTCAGGGTAATGACATGGATTTTGCAAAAGAAAAATATAAACAAATAAAAAATTAATTAAAAAAAATAATAAAAAAAAAAAAAATAAATAAATGAATATAATAATAAAAAAAAAAAAAAAAATAATAATAAATATTAATGAAATAAAAACAAATAAAATGTGGCCTATGTGTCACCAGGCAACTGGAAAAAATTTATATGAAAATAAAAATAAATAAATAAAATAAAAGGGACTGCCACAAAAACCTATTATGAAACCCTTCAGCTGCTGCAGGTAAGGATGCCATAGCTTCAGCGTAGCATCAAACAGTGCTAGTACTAAATTAATCCATGGGAGGCCAACTTAAGGATATGTGTGGATGGGGGGTCACAGGGGGAGCAGTGAGTATGATGCACCATCAAGCAACCATGTTTAGAGCCAGTTATATTGTGGAAATGTCTAGCTTTACAGTCTAAAAATGGTAGAGGGGACCACTGTAACACATTCTTAAGTGTAAGAAGCTGCCAAGTCAATGGTGACAGAACGCACAGCTAGGACTGACATACCCACAAGCCACTGACTACCTGTGACACAGAGGTCAACTTACGTGCGTGCTTTGCAAACTCCTCATATAACTCAAGTCGCTCCCTGTTCTTGGGGATATTTCCTACGAACAATCGATGATTGTTGTATGAAATAGTGACCCCTAATTTTTTGCCGCGCTGAATTTCATATTCATTCAGCTGCAAAAGACATGATGATTCCTGTTTATGAGCACAAATTAAGTGTACATGGGAATCTACTTGAAACCCTGAAATCAACTCCACAGCCCTCAAGACAAGTAGATTCGTGAGCATATGGAGGTGCTTCTCTGAGGGACACTCAGCTCCTGGTCAGAGGAACACCTCCAGATAATGAAGATGTACAAACAAACATTTGAGCGCTCTCACTTTACCTGTGCGTTTTGAAAATTCTTCCAGAATTTCTTCTTTTGACTTTGATTTTGGGATGTTCCCCACAAACAGCCGCAGATTAGGAATGCTAATATTAACTTTCAGGGCAGCATTTTCCCTGACATTGTAATTATCAAGCTGTGAAAAAGAAAAAATACCTCCTTGGCATCAGTGAAAACTGATTTGGACCTTAATGTTTACTTTTCCAAACTACAGCAAACTACAACTACAGTGTTGAGGAACACTTCCCACTGGGAGAAGAGTTTACCAGAAGTCAGGTAGAGTGAGCACAGTTCCACACATGATAAATCCTTAAGATAAACCAATACTTAGCAAAATAATGGAAGGAAAGTTTCTTAGACCAGAAAATTTTGTTTCCGTTTCTTTTTTTGTTTAGTCATTAATATAATTTGGTATGAAACTTTCTTGGCCAGGGATACTTAATGTTATAAATTTGTTAGTTTTGATTTGAACTTGAAACACAGCTCAATTGTTTATTGCACTTCAATCCAAACTGTCAAAAAGAGTGCAGCGTTCAACACACCCAACACAGTCACTCATTCATGATCACTTACCCTTTAACTGTCATCAAATGAGCATCTCTGTAGGTGTCAGTTACCTTTCAGTGTCAAACATTAGGAAATAAAAAAGTTGATGGGGGGATTAATCTGGTTACAACACAATACTAACAGGAAGCTTCATCAAGGACAGGACAAATAAAAACATTTTGAATTCAAATCTTGAAACACCTCAAAAATTAGTTCCTGTACCTTATGAACTGGCTTAAGTTAGTCTGTGCATGTGTATACACACACACACACACACACACACACACACACACACACACACACACACACACACACACACACACACACAAAGATACATAAAACATTAAAGTATTGCATATATACTTCTCAGTATGGATATGAATGGGATAAAATTTGCAAAAGCAAGACATGTAGAGAATCAATGGGCACATGAACACTGATTGATACAAGAGGAAAAGAACAATCTGTACCAAGGTTAATTCATATACTTGTCACAGATCCTTGGACAATGCCCTTCCTTCAAATTTACCATCACATTCCTCCTTGTAGGCAATGCTCATAACTATCAGGGTAGTATATGATCACAAAACAAAATATACTCTACATATTTCACTGGAACTTCACTGAAACAGAAATGGGGATAATTCAGAATGTTAAAAAAAACTCAACAATTAGTAACTTTCATCATCCCAACAAAAGCATTTTACATACATTTTTCATATGAATGCAACCTTACAGTTGCAAATAATGTCTTTTTATTGTCATAAGCACTAACTGTGGTGGTGCTCAAGTTATTGAAGCTCTTCGAAAGCTCAGTTATCTCTGGCCAAGTAGTTTTAAATTATCTTGTTTCTAAATACCACCAGAGACAGGTAAGTTAAGAGAACATTTGAGCTATTGTATCGAAACCAGACTTCAGAAAAGATCCAGTAAAAGTCCCCAGCACCTGGGTGTGAAAGGAAACTACATGAAATATGAGACACACAACTAAAAAGCCAGACTCTACTCAGTAATTCATGCTGCAAGTGATGACTGTTTGGTGACTCTTCAACCTACGACCAATTTTAACAAAACAATTTCCTCAAAGAATAGGCAACCATTATTGTTAAGTGGTCAAAGCTAGATGTCATGGATTAAGTAGGTTTCCTAAAACCAGCCACTAGCCACTCATTATGATGTCAAATGTTAATAATCATTATACTAGACAATGTATACATCTAAAACAATGGTGCTCATATCATGAGAACTGCAATCCTGTTTCTCTCTTACATGTTCATTTAAAATAGAAATAGAGTTAGACATATTTGTAAGAAATTCAAGTCTCAACACAAGAGGACCCACTGAAGTGAGCAGTTTACTTCCACAACTGAGAGGGTGAGAATATGACCACTGTTGTGGCTAAATTTGTGAAAGTAGGGTGTTTCAAGATATACCATGCAACGTTGGTATTTGGCAGCAAAATTTTTTTTTCTTAATGATTTAGTGTTGCAGATTTAATTTCCTTCTGAAATTTGTATTCATTAGGAGCTAATAATATATACCTTCAGCATCTATGTTTAGTTGGTAGCATTCACTTGGTATACAAAAAAGATGTTAGCAATACACAGTGTTAACATGTTTGTATAATGTGCATAGCGTATGTATACACATAATGTGTCTGTAAAATCGTATACAGCAGGGTTTCTCAACCGGGGTTCCCCGGAACCCTAAGATTCAGCAAAAGGTCTCTAAGGGTTCCACAAGAACAAATGGGATAAGCTAATGCACTTTTGACGATCTATTTAATTTCATGTATGTAATATAAGTAACACGCATAACATATCATTAGTTATTGTAATATTATAATATAGTTTTCCTTAAACCAGTTATTCAAAAATTTATATTAAGATATTTGTCACGTGAAATACGATGAAAATAAAATGAGAAATATATGGTATATAATTTTTGTTTTTGCACAGGGGTTCTTTAAGACACGTAATTTAATCTAAGAGTTACGCAAGGGTAAAAAGGTTGAGAAACACTGGTATAGAGGAAATTAAAATAGTGGAAGGCAGAGGAATCTTAGAAATTGAAAATTCTTTCCACTGTGATATAAGTTAATATTATACAGAAGACAAGGGTGTTGAACACCTTTTCTTTAACAAAGTTGTAATAGCTGTAAGTCAGGTGTTCATGTCAAATTCTTACTAACAGAATTAATTTCCTTTTCTGAGATTATTCCCATGTACATTTCATACCTGCCAACTTGCCATCATATCAATATATACTAACTGTCAGTAAGTATATGATTTCTATCTTCTATTTAATGAAATTATAGAGCAGCTAGAAGAATAAAGCTATGTCATACATGCATATGCATGAATGCACACAATAAGCATGCAAGCATATGAAAAAAAAATAAATAAAAAATAAATAAATAAAATAAAATAACATACTAACAGCAAAATGGGTATGGGGGGGGAAAGTATAGACTGAATTTTAAGTGTGATGGACACAACAAATAATGTGAGGTAATCAAGGTTTTGTATGTTA
>NC_059278.1:11863009-11888009 GCF_017591435.1 Portunus trituberculatus | reverse complement strand
CAACTGGGAATTCCTTCAGGGCATCCAGTGCACGCTCGTCCAGGTCCTGCAACACCACCCAGTGACTGCCACACAAGGCCTCCCTACCATCGCTGGGCCACACGGGCTTCAGCACTACTGCTTGAGGGGGCAGGGAATACACAGCTCTAGGATGCTGTGACAGATCACTTGTTCTTGAGTGCTCTGACTAATGATCTAGCTCAGTTAAAAGTTACTCCCTCTATTTGAATGAAAATTAGATGCCACACATCATTCCAACAACAACAACAAAAAAAAAAATAAATAAATAAATAAATGAATAGATAAAAAAAAAACTAAATAAATAAATAAAGAAAAAAAAAATAAACAAATAAATAAAAATTTAGAATGCTTGGTCTCCAAATCATGAAAATTTGTAATCAATATAACAACTGATTACATAACCACTTGATATCTCCAAACCATGTATCTTAAGCATTAGAAACACAGCAAGATGAATGAAGGGGTGAATAATGACAAAACCCCCCAACAGTGAAGAGAGCTTAAAGGTGATGGTAGCAGACACTTCTGTGCCAGACCCTGACCTTGAGCAGCTACCACCATAAACTTCACTAAGCCATCACCACCTTATTCCTCACCTGGTCTAATGTTGTTACTACTGAGGGAATACCTGTGTGCACTTATTGATTTTTCTATCAGACCCGGTTCCTCTGAAGTTCTCTAAGCAGCCGGGGAGGATGTGGGTTGTTACTGGTTTGCCTCCAGCATCACTCCCTGACCTTGAAAAGTACTTGGATAGGGCCAGGAACCTGTTTCCTACTGCCTCAGAAAATGGCCTCCACCTAGAAGCTTCAAGAATCAGTATAACCCAATGCAGCACAATGTTAACTGTCAATATGGATATTCTTCTGTAAAAACAACCAGCAAGTCTTGTGTCAACATTAAATGAGGCCACCTTTCAATCATATACTAAATCACCAATTCTATTATCTCTCATTGCAGCAATCTAAGTTTCATTCCTAAGGCACTCTCTGAAGTGCTTTTTTCAGCTCAAGCCACTAAGTTCCCTTTTGGCCCCCTCTCTTCACTTCTATGCTATATCTCAAATGTTCAATACAATGTAACACTAGAACACTTAGCATTTTATAGTTTAATATCAAATACTATGCTGCACTTCCTATTTTCCTGAATAATGTATTAAATACCTGCCTCTGTTCCTAAATATACCAAGTACAATCCACCAGTCTTAAAATGTCCATCTTCACTATTATTTAAACCACTGCTCATTCCTGCCTCTAAAATCCCACCTAAAGGCCAAACACCACCTTTAGTTCTTTGTACCTCTTTCAACACATTTATTGACAAACACTCAGTTCCCAACACACACACACACACACACACACACACCATAAACCAGGTCATTTCACAGGGCTAGACAGTATAAATGTGAAGGTTAAGAGCAAACAAATAACAGGAATACAAACAGCTCACTCACTTCATGCCTTAGTTTGCCCTGTTTGTAGATTTCATCTAGTTTTGCAGCAACTTTTTCATTCAGGCCATAATTTATTAGTTTCTGGTAGTCTTCTGTTCTTTCGCCGTCTATTTGTGACCCTGGGTCACCACCGCCATTACCTTCCGCCATCACTCCCCTGTAAGACAATACCAGCTGAGGTCAGCAGTCTTACTAAATAATCAAACAAAAAAGTGAACATTAAAGAAAAACCAATACAATCTCATTAAATCTACTGAGTTGCTATTGCTATTAATACTTTTTGCAAACAAACCTAATCCCACACATTCTTTAACTCCATATAGTTAGATCATGCTTGGTCATGCAGTGGTGATAACCATTCATCCACCAATCCTTATCTTTGACAAATCAATTATTTCAATCACATATGAATATTAAAACCACAAGTCAACCATTAGTACTAGCATTAGTACTAGTAGTTTATCAATTCACAAGCAACTTTTCAGGACACTTTCTAGCAACAAACTTACGAATGCAAAATGTCTAACGTTTGGTAAAGATAAATTCAAGCTATTCCTTAGTTCATAATTTTCCCCTGTCAAATAGGCACAAGATAACCCCACGCACCCCTAAGCAAAAGAAGTTTGATGCACAAGTAACAGCATATGATATAATAACTGGGAAAGAACTTGAGAATGTGCCAATAGTTCTTCAAGTCATTCTGGAGCTTGGAGAGGACAGCGAGTAGTAGCTACCCTAAGATTGTGGTAAAGTTGCCAAATACTGTGTCACTTTCACAGCCCCTGCCAAGATGTTTATTGGGAGACTAAATGGTGTTGCTAGAGTGGCTGACTTGCTCTGTTCTAAGATAGAGATGAAAGTGTCCCACAAGTCATGTTATCAAGTAAATAACAGTATTCCTTCCGATGTGGTGAAACAATTATTACTGGAAACTGATGGTGACAAACTCTACTAAACTTTTGTGATTTCTGTAAATGAGAAAGGAATGATTTTCTTTCTATTCAATTTTAACCAAAAAAATACACATTTGTACTTCAGTGTTTTGATGGAAATACCACAATCACATCAATTTACTAATGACAGAGCCTATTATGTAATTCCATGTCAGAGAGGTTGATTTCTTCCAATTCATCTGCATACACTCACAATACCATATAGCTCACAACCTTCTCATAGTAAGCACTTCTCAAACAGATAATGTAATCTCTCATTACCAAGACAACAACCAAAGGCTATCACACACTTTGCTTCATTGCTGATAACAGACTTGCAAGTTCCTTCTCATTGCCATACATATCACACCAGAATACTTTTGTACCAATTAACACAGCCCATTGACAGACTCACAATCACTCCACTTTTTTTCATAAACGCTGCTACTCTGAGTAAGCCAAAAAAAAAAAAAAAAAACTCCATTGAATTACATAACTGCTGCTGTAAAAATATTTTCTACTCTAAGCAAAATGCACATGCACTTTAACTACACGTTTAATGACACCTTTTTATAATACATTTCCAGCTATTTCATATTTGATCAACATCCCTTTTCATTACCCATGCATGTTAAGTGTGATGATGTGAATTAAGACATCTGGGTCCTGTAAAGTGCTGGGATGGATATGGTAACAGACCAACCTTACTATCAGGAACCTCAAGCAATTTTTGGGATGGGTTGCAGTAAGACAGGATAAGTTAACTACCCTGACATAGACCATTTCAAAAATATCTAGAGCAATTGCAGAGAGAGAGAGAGAGAGAGAGAGAGAGAGAGAGAGAGAGAGAGAGAGAGAGAGAGAGAGAGAGAGAAATATATATGAAAAAAAAAAAAAAAACAAGTATCTTATAAAGAAATGCACTGGAAGCAGTTTCTAGTGACCACTGCAACAATGTGTATGAAAAACTGGTGTCGTTCAAACTGTGTCCTTGCTTACTCAAATGCTGACCCGAAGGCGTGTGGTCACATCAACATGATGACCCTAGAGGGCAATGGTCTGTATTTGAATGCTATGAACTGACTTGCTTATTTTCAACATCCGTACTCAAGTGAACTGTCATCAACATCTTATTCAAATAAAGGAAGACCTCAGATACACACTGGGGTCAAGTTGCATCAGCTTCAAAGGCAGGGTCAAGGTCAGCTGTTAACCCACTGACCCACATAGGTGATTCCTACTTACATCCTCCTTTCCCTATCACATTCATGTCACGAACATCCCAGCATGTGAACGTTCGGTCAACCACAGCTTAGGACCGTTGCCTTTTGCTATGAGGTGGTGACGTCACTAATTAATTACCCATCACTGCAACAAGCCATCCAGTGTCAATTCTTATGTGATCCACCATGAATCTTGACCCTATCCACTCCTCAACAGGTTCTAACGGCATAGAGAAGGAGAAAACCAATCCTCACCCGACACCTTCCCATTAATTTGTCACTGAATGATAACCTGCCGTGACAGACAGACACCGCCGCCGCCACGCCGCGCCGCCCGACCCTCCCTGATCTGGGGCTGACAGCATGCCCACCAATCAGTCTACTGTGTCTGTGGCTGCTGTTTGTGCAAAGACGATGCCTAGTGCCAGCTGTAGTAAGTGACACAGCGACACCGCAGCAGCTGTGTCACCACCAGTCTCCCGCCAAAACAGTCCCATTCACAACAGCAATTACCCCACCTACACACCTTTAGGCTGGCCACACTTGATCGTCACGGCGTCACACAGATTCCAAATCGCCGCCTGATGCGAGTAACGGGCGGGGCAGGGCGGCCAGGCAGCATTGCAGCACGTAACGGTCTTGCAGGACGGCCGCCGCCAGCCTAGTCACAGCCTCGCCACATTCCCGCCTCCTCACACCTCCACCCGTAGCTCCATCCTAACATTTCTACCCTCAACGTGATCCCCGCAAATTAGACTCAACAACAGATGGACTGTCAACTTACGAACTTCTCGGCGATGACTTATATTTACTCCGTTCGTATGTTCCACCACATCCACCACGGCCGGTCGCTGCAAATGGCGCACGAGCAACGTGATAACTTTTGGTCGACGGGGCCGCCGCCGCGACGCGCACGGCGCTCAATGCTGCCGCTCATACCACCCACACCCCGTCCATCAACCCACTTACGGCACCTTATCTTCTCATCTCTACTCAGAACCATATATTATGTACGTACGCATGATGAATAGATCCTGAACTTTGTCTAAAATCCATAGATTACATTTTGCAGATTGTTTTATTCATTATGTGGCATCGGTGGCGTGAGTCTCGGTCCCAAAATGTGGCGGGAACAACAGCCGTCGCCACAAACATTGCCTGTCTCCAGGTCACATTTTCACCCTCTAGCAGTTAAGGACACCCTCGGTTTGTGGTGCTGCAGCGTGCAGGTGGCTTATCTGCATCGATTTACGACATAGGTTTTCAAACCTCATGTCGAGGGAGGCTTAGGAAAGAGAAGGAATGTGCGGTGGGCGGCCGCCACAACAGGACCCAGACCGCGCGCCCACCTGGCGAAGGTGGCGCCACGGTGGCCGTCGCCACACTCACCTCAAAACGAGATGTCAAAAAGAATGGGATATCACTCACATGAAATATATTTCCGCCATTTATATAATACTCGTGCATCAAAACAATATGACATTTATTTTTTGGTAAAAGTTTTATGCTATTGTGATTCATATCCTTCAGATGAATATTGACGAACACCTAACAAATTATACACAAAATGAAAAAAAAAACAAAAACATGTCTTTGTTCTCCACCACTACATAAGTATTTGCATGTGCAAAAAAATAATATGAATGACCATTCTATCTGATGCAATTAAGTCAAGTCGAAGACATAATAGCTTAAGATGGGATATTATTAGAGCTCTGGCTGTGTGTATGTTGAGCGCCGCAGGGCTTCTTTGTCCAGGAGCCTTCTCAAGGGGCGCTAACACGACTTGTCTGCGGCCCTTTTATCAATGGCATGAACACCTATTTTCATGGTAGACGTGTAAGCATGAGAACCACACTTCCAACAAGGAGCCACAGCACACACTACCCATCATCATCAGGTTCATTGTATCCTACCTGAGACATGAAGTCACTACCGAGTACGGAAACGAACCGATTACGCAACAGGGAACAAATCGTACTTCCGCAGTCGACACGTGAGCCAACAAATATTTATCACGAACGGATAAATTGCCTTAATAAGTACTCATAGAAGTTTGTGTTTAAAAGAAAGAGATTGTAAGTATTTCTTGAGATTATCAAGTGTGTTCTTTTACATCGATTACATGCCTTTATTATCTATTTATACATCATCTGCGAGTTTTTTTTAACGTTCAATTCTGATAATAGGAAAATAAGGAAAAACGAATAATCTATCTTTGAAGAATACACTCATTATAATACGTTAAAATGTATTATAATGATCAAAACATGAAATACGAGCTAGCACATAAGAGATGAAGATAAAAAGGTAAAGTTTCCCCATAAAATCCATCTTTTGTTAGTGGTTAAAAGGGAACACTTACATATTCTTCGTCCTGTAAATACCTATCATAATGATTTAGCGTTGTAGTCTAAGAATGATATGGGATGACATAACTTCTCGTTATAATTTACAATATCATAAATTTTAAAGCACCCTATTGACTCACTCCTTTCTTATGAAAAGTACTGATATTCTATTGATTGTGTTCCGATACTTTTATATAATTCTTATGAGGATACGAAAAAAAAAAATAATAATAATTAAAGCTTTGAAATTACATACTTTCTTGATAAAATGGGACCAAAAGATGAATTGTAATTAGTACCTAGACTAAAGTAAGAAATGCTGCATACAAAGAGCAGATTTGTGGCCTTGATTATTTAACTACGTTAAATAATCAAGGAAAATAGTTATAACCAAAAAGAAAATCATATAAAGCTCAATATATGTCTCACTTGCTTAGATGTGATTGATGAAGACTAAAACAGTAACGCATAAAGGCGGGTTCACACGTGCCAATTTGCGACTGATATTTTAAGTACGTAGAGTTTCCGACTCATCCATTCTACAGTAGTCGGAAAGTGTCAGACGTAGCGCCTGGAAAATATCGACTAATTGGCGCCTTGGCAGGAAGTGAATGTAAACAAACAGCTACCTGCTAAGATGTCTTCCTACATTAACGATGCTGAAGCTGTGGTTGCTCTTCTTTTGACTTGCCGGAAGAGTCAACAGAAAAGCAAATGCCTGTGGATACGCCCCTGATTAAGTAGAAGGAAAGAAAGGAGTGTCTACCGCACTCTAAATTAGCCTACATTTCTCATAAGAAAATTGTTAATCTTAAGAAGATTATGCACAATTGCGATCAAGTTAAATCTTCAATCCTCACCTCCAACAACAGCCTGCATTGAGGTAAACAGTTCTTGTAGAATGGTAGCTATTTCGTCGAACGAGGATTTGCGGCAGCTTTTTTTTTTTTTTTTTTTTTTTTACTGTATAATTAATTTCTTGGGTTCTTTTTCTCTCACCAATTCTAACATCTTTATATCTGGAGACCACATTTTCAAAGCTTACTCCGTGACGTCACGACGTAAAGAAAGTCGGGAATCAACTAGCAAGACCAACATATGTTGGTCTTGTTTTGCGACTGTTTTCTGCAGTCGCTAGAGACCGATTGTGAGTCGGAAACTCTACGTACGTAAATTATCAGCAGCAAATTGGCACGTGTGAACTCGCCTTAAAGTAAATAATTTAGAGAGAGAGAGAGAGAGAGAGAGAGAGAGAGAGAGAGAGAGAGAGAGAGAGAGAGAGAGAGAGAGAGAGAGAGGTTATTTTTCACTTATAATTACGAAGGACCATCTTTGAAAAAGAAATCTAAGTCACTTTATATGGTTAAGAGGTTTTTTTTTTTTTTAATTCTATTTGGTGTCTCGTATGAACTCTTGTGCGGTGGCAGAGGAGGGAGGGAAAAACCATAGCAATTCCCTAAGTAAACGTATTCTATTTAATATGTACCCCTCGGTATTTTTATTTTTATAGGTTACAATAGGCTGTCGAAAAAAAAAAAACATTATATACCATGTATCAATTAAGACATAATAAAGTGTTTCAAGTGTTATTACAGACTATATCTAAGCACGTAAAGATTGAAATGTCTGCTGGAGTGTAAAGGACAGAACTGTTTCATTAAATAGTTGATGCCACGAGCGAGGTGAGGCTTTGGAAGAAAATCAGAAACGTGTGAGAGAAATATTGAAGACACGGAAAAAAAAATCATTTCAATTGTGCATCATAAATAGTTTGTATTGTTGAGTTAGCTTTGGTGTTTGTCTACGAATTTATTGATCTTTTATTGCATCATGCCACGATATTATTTTGCCTAGTGCGTCCCTTCCATTTTCCAGCCCCGCGTGACCAACTTGTCGCGGTGCTTATCTCAGTAAACAACTGTGTTATCACCGAGTCCAAGGGTAAAATGTGGAAGAGTAGGTTTTTTTTTTTTTTTTTACGTTAAGGCCTATAGCGCCTGTAGGCACACTTGAAGCGCTGTTCAGCTTCCGGCCATTAGTGGCGCAGGTAATTTTATTTATAATGTGCAGGCTTAGTAAATAATGGTAATAATGATAATCATAATAATAGTAATAATAACAACAACAATAATAATAATAATAATAATAATAATAATAATAATAATAATAATAATAATAATAATAATAATAATAATAATAATAATAATAATAATAATAATAATAATAATAATAATAATAATAATAATACTATGCAGAACTCATGAATGAAGGCTTCATGAGATGAATAAGTGTTACGTGTGAATGCTCAAGTTTAAAGACGTTTACTTCTTTCACCCGTTTTGAAGTTATGTGATGCTTAAATGGAGAGTTACCACACCATTCAGTATAAAGCAGGGAGCGAGTAGGTTTTTATTCTTTATATTTTTGTTGCCCTTGACCAGTCTCTCTCTCTCTCTCTCTCTCTCTCTCTCTCAAAAAAAAAAAAAAAAAAAAAAAAAAAAAAGAGGCTGTCAGACCTACACGTGGCAGTCCCTGTATGAGAAAAGTTACCTAATTTCATCTATCATTCCAATCCACAAATTTATTCAATTTTCTTTTAAAGCACCCTATTGACTCAGGACTAAACATAACCACTGAGTCCGTTCCATTCATCAACCACTCTGTTTGAAAACCAGTTTCTTCCCATTTCTCTCCTAAACCAATTATTTCTGGTTTTGTCCCAGCTACTGATCTTAAGAACCTTGCTCATGCCCCTTTGTTATAACCCCTATACCACTTAAATACTTTTATCATGTTCGCTCTTAACCTATACGTCTCTCGTAGGAATGCAAATTGAGTTTCTTCAATCTCCCTTCATAGGGGATGTCTTTCATCCCTGTATCTTTTTAGACATCCTCCTTTGCATTGACTCCAGTGGACCTATATCCTTCCTAAAATGTGGGAACTAGAATTGTACAGCATATCTAGTCAAAATGCGGTCTGACCAGCGCCAAGTATATTCTTCGGGACTTCTCCATGGTTTTAACACTCCTAAAAATTAATCTTAGTACCCTATTTGCAATGATGTATGTAAACAATATGTGTTTTGTCCTCACTATTAATGATTATGATTATCGTTCTACATTAACATTCCAGATGGACAAAAAATGTAGTAAGAATGAATTTCTTTTATCCATCTTGGACACTTTCCTTCCCCGAAGGATGGTCACGGTAAAGGAGACCACCTCTCCCTGAGCAAACATTCCCGTTATCCTTGTTGAAGCCTTTATCCTCTCCTCACACCTTTTCCACACACCTGTATTTTCCCTTTCCACTGTGCATAGAAACTCTTCTTTACTTGAGTGGAAGACAATTCATGTGCACCATTTTGAATAAAACCAACTTAAAATACATCATGGTCATTATAGTCTCATTAATTTGTTAAACATTTTATTTACAAGTATTCTGATTAAAATTAGTCACTCTTTTTGGAAATCTATTATTTCACATCATATAACCTTAGCAGCGGCGACCTCATACACAGGCTACTGGGAAAGTACTCAGTGCGCGTGTCGAGACGTAAAGGGATCCGCGTTATCCTATGCACAGTACTACTCTTCAGATCACCAAGGAGAAACTTGCTGTCAAAAGGGAAGCTGTTTGTGTGTTGTCAGGCTATCAAAACTTTAACCTCGAGGTGATAATAATAATAATAATAATAATAATAATAATAATAATAATAATAATAATAATAATAGATAAATAAATGAATGAATGAACAAAATTATAAAATAAATTAATAAGAATCAGAAAATAATAATAAAAATAATAATAATAATAATAATAATAATAATAATAATAATAACAATAATAGATAAATGAATGAATAAAATTGTAAAATAAATGAATAAGAATCAGAGAATTTCAGTAATGCTAAAAGATCTTTAAATATTTGTTTGATGATCACAACGAAAAATCAGAGGTAATATACGATGAATTTAACACAAAACTTTTACACCATCTATATATATAATATACAATATACATATAATTTCATTGCCTCGCTACTATGAAATCAGAAGAGATAAGAAGAAAAAAAAAAAACATAATCCACAACCTAGAACACTCACAACACAGTCTACTCGTATAACACTCGGGGAAGTACATCACGGCACTCATTACGAACGCAAACACTCATTCAGCGATTATATATATATATATATATATATATATATATATATATATATATATATATATATATATATATATATATATATATATATATATATATATATATATATATATATATATATATATATATATATATATATATATATATATATATATATATATATTCATAAAGAATCCTCTCTGTGCACCTGTCTGTTAGTTTAAAGCTCTATATTGTATTGGTGGCGCCCCTGTACTGTGCATCCATCCAGGCCCCGCAGGAGGAGGGTAGTGGTGCTGCTGCTGCCCGCCAAGGAAACAGAGCACGGGCGTCTTCCATGGGGGCGTCCCTGCTGTGTGTCACCCTCACCCGATCACAAAAACAGAAATAAAAGGATAAATGATAACTAAAAAGGTAAAATAAGATATAACGAAATAATAATAAAAAAAAAGGGGGAATCAAACCGCGAAAAAAAACTAGTCAAAACTGAAAATTCTGCCACGCAATGACATGGGGAAAAGTACAGTATAATGGATAACTTTCCGAAATGGAATGATATATGTCTTTGTGACTTTTTTTTTTTCTTTTTGAACGTATATATCCGTGATTTACATTAAATGAAACCAGCGAACTGTTCACTTTCTTTGCATTGGGAGTGAATGGACTGACTAGAGGAGCATCATGACTACATTTCGTTGGTTCTCATGTCAAAGGCATAACGGGCCACGGTCCAGATAATTATACATTAAGAAGAGGGAAACCAGGGTGAGGGTTGCACACACACACACACACACACACACACACACACACACACACACACACACACACACACACACACACACACACACACACACACACACACACACACTGCATTCACCTCGCTCTTAAGAAAGTGCGATGAACCGTCGACTTGGTGTTCAATCAGACTTAATTTTTCGCCTTCTCTTGTTTGAGAGTAGAAGGAGGCGGGAGGGCGTTAGCGTTACTCCTGCCCTGTTGTGTGAGGGTTTTGTATTCCTCCTCAGTGAGCTCTTCAATAAGGGCAGCGCTAGTAGCGTCCTTACCGCTCTCAGCCTTCTTCTTCTTGTTCCTGCGGAGGCTGTGAACTGTGCAAGGGAGAGAAGAGAGTGTGAGAAAAGAAGGGAATGAAGACGTGACGGGATAATGGATTCGAACAACAACAAATGTTACTACCACTATTACTGCTACTGCTACTACTACTACTACTACTACTACTACTACTACTACTACTACTACTACTACTACAACCACTACTATTACTACTACTACAACTACTACTACAACTACTACTACTACTACTACTACTACTACTACTACTACTACTACTACTACTACTACTACTACTACTACTACTACTGCTGCTACTGCTACTGCTGCTGCTGCTGCTGCTGCTGCTATTACTACTACTACTACCACTACTACTACTACTACTACTACTACTACTACTACTACTACTACTACTACTACTACTACTACTACCATCACTACTATTACTACTACTACTACTACTACTACTACTACTACTACTACTACAACTAATATAACTACTATTACTATTAACACTGCTATAACTCCTACTGCTACTACGAACTACTATTCATAACAATAATAATAATAATAATAATAATAATAATAATAATAACATTATCATTATTACTATTATTATTATTATTATTATTATTATTATTATTATTATTATTATTATTATTGTGAGAATAAAAGTGGAAATAAAATGATAACATCAACAGTATTCCAAAAAAAAAAAAAAAAGATATAATCTGACACACATACACACACACACACACACACACACACACACACACACACACACACACACACACAAAATACTGCAAAGATGCTTCGCATCTTTGCAGTATTTTTGCAACAGTAAAACAAACCTTAAATCAATAAACAAAACACACACATTAATCACAGAACACCCTATAAAGAGACACACAAAGAGAACCCGATACAGCAGAACAGGAAACCTAACCCAACGCACCAAACCCTATCTACTCACTAGTCACCAGCTTCACAGGTCCTTCAGGCCGGAGCTTCTCGTCAATGGTGATGGAGGAGCCCACGCCCACACCAGCGCCCACCTTCAACACGGGCAAGTCCTCGAGGGGGATCACGGTGGAGGACACAGGTACCAGGACTGCAGTAGGGGTAGGGGAGGATGAAGAAAGGATAGCCGGTAAGGAAGCGCAAGGGAACGTTACGTGCAAAGGGTGAGGGAGAGATGAAAGGAACACAGGAGGGAAGGAGGTAAGGAGGGTGGAAATGACTGCAACGGTTCACTTTTTTTTCTTACATTATATTGGAATGTTCCCCATGCACCTCTTCTGCCTCACCCTACATGCTCTCCTACTCCTACCTATCAGCCAGCCAGTCAGTCAGCCACCATAGCCCATATCCATGACTTCAAGAGTTGTATTCCGCCACCATTCGCTTTTTTTGTTTTTTTTCCCAACTAATTTTACACCTATTTCTTCACAAATGCACATCAAGTAAGTTACTACATTTTCATCTTATACACTACACTGTTCTATCACCTTTTCTTTTCACTTACTGTTATTTGTAATCGTTTAATTTATGTGCTATAATTAAAACTACTTCCTAATGTTTCTTATCCCCCGTATTAAAATCCATAGTTTGACTCGGAGCATTTACAGAAAGGCAAACTAAACCAGTCATAAATCTATAAATTATCAAAATCATGTATATGTTTTTTTTTTTAAATAGTAAATGGTCTGAGTTCTATAAACAACCAAAATCATGTATATTCTTTTTAATAGTAAACGTTCTGAAGAGAAATTAGGTTAAATGAAGTGTATATATTTCAACACTTACAAATAGGTTTTCTCACATTACGGAACTGTTTCAATCCACATAGTATAAGAAAAAATACAAATAAAAAATAAAATAAAATATCGTCCCTTCTCCTATTTCCTTCATCCCCTTCCCTTCCATTCTATTCCCTTCGTTCCTTTTCCCCCGATGTGCCTTTCTTCCCCTCCCTTCCCCTTTCCTTCCCTTCCCTTCCCCCTCTACGCCTCACAGCCTTACCCCGCTTGTAGGTTTTGTCGTTGGCCTTCTCGTACATCTTCATAGTAGGGCCCGCTGCCACCATTGCCGCCAAGGACACCAGCACCAGGATAGTCGCACGCATCTACAGGAAGGAGACGAGGCAGTGTAGTATTATAAATAATGACGTAAGAACCTGATAAGAGACGAGAGATATGACTGAAGCGAATGTTGAGATGGAACGAGAGTGAGGATGAAGAAAACAGAAAGAAAAAACAACACATGAATATTAGGTAATCAATAATAACCTGAATACACAAACACACACACACACGGCCGAAATGCCACGAGCTTCGCCTTAAAAACAATAAAAAAAAGACAGGTCCAGTTACCGCCATGACCTAAACTCATTGTCTCCACGTGTGTGTGTGTGTGTGTGTGTGTGTGTGTGTGTGTGTGTGTGTGTAATTCACCTCGGTCGTCTGCTGGTCACCCAGCCACCCCTCCCATTACGGAGCGAGGTCAGAGCTTATAGACCGATCTTCGGGTAGGACTAAGACCACAACACACTCCACACACCGGGAAAGCGAGGCCACAACACCTCGAGTTACATACCGTACCTATTTACTGCTACGTGAACAGGGGCTACACATTAAGAGGCTTGCCCATTTGCCTCGCCGCTTCCCGGGAATCAATTCGGACCCTCTCGGTTGTGAGCCGCGCGTGCTAACCACTACACTACGCGGTGTGTGTGTGTGTGTGTGTGTTATAAATGACGTCATAATTTTTCTGCGAATGAAGACATGATCAAACGAGTAAAACGAACAAGGAAAAATATAATAGCAATAACAAATGGAATAGTGTTATAGAGATAAGTGAGAATGCAAATCTAATTTATATGAATGACAAAATGTAAAAAATTAAAGAAAAAAAAAATTCTGTCTCTGTCTGTCTATCTGTCTGTCCTCTCTCTCTCTCTCTCTGACATGGTGAGCTTCCTTTACCTTCCGTCAGCGCGGCTAAATTGCTTCCTGGTCCTCAGTAGTGAAATGCATCACAAAGCTCTTTTCTCCCCGTTGTTTGTTTGAGAACCCGATGCATTCCCACGACTCAAGGCCGCCCACTGCTGCCCGACGCGCCCTCTCCCACGCCCGTGTGTGTGTGTGTGTGTGTGTGTGTGTGTGTAATTCACCACGGTCGTCTGCTTGTCACCCAGCCAGTCTTTTCCATTACGGAACGAGCTCAGAGCTCATAGACCGATCTTCGGGTAGGACTGAGACCACAACAGTGTGTGTAATTCACCTCGGTCGTCTGCTGGTCACCCAGCCAGTCTTCTCCATTACGGAGCGAACTCAGAGCTCATAGACCGATCTTCGGGTAGGACTGAGACCACATCAACACACAACACACCGGGAAAGCGAGGCCACAACCCCTCGAGTTACATCCCGTACCTATTTACTGCTAGGTGAACAGTGGCCACACATTAAGAGGCTTGCCCATTTGCCTCGCCGCTTACCGGGACTCGAACCCGGTGTGTGTAATTTAGCTTTGAAAGGATCTTACAAAGTATGAGGGTCTCACTATACTCTATTTCCTTTTATAAAATGACACCACCACCATCCACTAACAACAACAACAATAAAACTAAGTCGATATATGTACGTTGTAATTTTCCTACTACGTGTACCAACCGGAGTAATTTCAAGGAAGCAAACAAACCGTCAACTTCGTGGGAACACCAATACCCCAAAATCACACTAAAGGAGAGAATCAACAAAAACAAGGTTTCATAAGCCACCTCCAGTCTTCACGCCCACGCCGCCCCTACTATTAGTCTCCTGCGGGCGGCGACTGGGGGGAATAACGGCACCAGGAGGCCAGCAGTAGGATGGCAGGGGGACGCTGGGTATTAGCTCCTCCATATAGGGAGAAAGACACCCACGCGCATCCTCGCCCACTACATCCTGCCATGCGCCCTCCGCACTGCCTCCGTATACCTCCATGCCACCTTCAGTATCTTCGCGTCCCTTCTAGATTGCTTTTTTTTTTTTTATCAATTTCTTTTTGCGTATGATAAAGGGAAAGAAAAGGGAAGTAATAATTTCGTCCTTGAGTGTTTAATTGTTAAGGCTATGGAGAGAGATGCCAGTTTGTTCTCTCACTTTATCTATCTGCTGTTTGATCACGCCTATCCCTCTCGTCCCACCTCAGGCACCTCTCGCAGTCCTTCAATCTCATAATGTGTTTCAGATTTCATACTTTCACTTCCAGATCTTCATGGTCACATTTGCCCCCTCCTCCTTTTTTCCTCCCTTTCGGCAAGCTCACCTCTGCTCTCAGGTGAAATTTAGCACCTGGGTGGCTTTGCGCAATCAACACTTACCTGATTACTCATCTGGAACCACACCTCTTTCTCGCCACCCACACAAGTCTACACGCAAACACCTTGCCCCTGCACCACCACTATTTTTTCCCCTAACTCTTTCTATCCTACAGCCACCCTGATATTAGTTATCTACTCATAATGAGGCTTAGTAATTATTCGGAGCATTCTCATGAAGGTCATCCCTCAATTATGTTTCTTGTGGCGGTTTCCTGCAATGACGTCATCTTCCTTCCATCACAATCCTTAGTACGAAGTTACTGTCCCTCCTCTTCCTTCCCTCCCACCCTACCCTCCCTCCTACGTGCAGACTCCCCCAAGGACAGTGATGCGTGGGACACCTGGATCTTACCTGGGTGGTGATTAGGACACACAAGGTCGTTTATGAACAATACTAATCTGCTCGTAATCCATAACGTTATTTATTCTATTATGAAGCCTGTTGTTCAGTTCATTCTTTATTCTGATTCTTCCTTGCATCATCTGCACTTCATGACACCTGGTGAGCCGCTCACAGGTGGGGCTCAAGGTGGCACTGACGCACACACAGGGATCAAGGTGATTCTTTATATACCTGATGTCATTCGCGCACCGTTCGTCTCCGTTATTTCACCTTTACTCCTTCATAACATCACCTCACTGAAGGGAAAACCAAGAATCTACAACAGCAGAAATCCTTTAGTCACTCACGCCAACTCTTCCTTTCAGTGTAGGGAAGTGAAAGCTTTCTTTACCCGACGCGTCGCATGTTACACTCTCTCTCCTTCACCATTCTCCACTCTTCCTGAAGAATAGCAATACTCAAGCCTCATATCCCTGGCAGATGAGGGGCGTGAAATGTGTACGTACCGTACTGCAGGTAAGAGGAAGGAGGGAGAGCACAGAAGAGGGTACAGTTGCAGACAGGTGTGCAGGGACAGCGCAGGAGACAACACTAGAGCGAGCCGCAGCGTGCCGAGTGTTCAAGGTGTTGGAATCACTCTCTCCCTCTCTCTTCACAGGTGCCAGATGCTACTTTCAAACCCGTGTCCCTTCATAACACCTCACCTCCACACCACCAAGGCACTGCTCCTAACTCAAAAAGCCGTTAGAGTGTTGGTGAAGGGATATCAGCGTAGCGGCAACACAGACGGCGATGTATAAGGAGTAAAATAAAACACGACTTAGAAACCACGCCAAAAACTGGAATCACTAAGGGTGCCATGATCCGAGCCCACTGCCGCTCCCGCTCCCTGATTTCTCCTCCCGTATCACCAGAGTCCCTCCCCCTCATCCCCACATGTGAAGGCAGAAGCTGGGTGGGCGGAGTGGGCATGGATGTGGCGGGGTATGGGTTAGGTGAAGCACAGCACCGTTAGATGTACAGGTTTGGGTGGGATCCTTGCCATGCCTCCTATCACCACCAACACCACCACTTCCACCTACGCTGCTACAACAACAACAACAACAACAACAACAATAACAACAGCGATGAAAAGTATTGTCTAAAAATTTTTTTTTTCTTTTTTTTTTCTGTTTTTATGCCCAAGGACTAAAAGCATTGCCTCAAGGTTATACATGAAAAATAAAAACATATGTGAGTGCATAAATTCATACAGCAGGAAATAAGTGCAATTCCTCATAAAACACAGTAAGCTCAGATAGGAAGTTACGACACCACCTGACTAATGACGCCTTGGATGACACTTCTAGCAACGTACAGCCAAACTTTCCCTCGTTGTTCTTTCCATCCCTTTATCTCTCTTCCTTCCGTCACGACACTCGCCTCACGTGAGTCTCCATTACACCAGGTACTCTCATTTCATTCATCTCTGCAGAACCTTGGATAATTCAATAGAGAAAAGAGACATCGATTTCCCAAAGACATCAAACAGATACAGTAAGGTTATCAGGTACTTTTTCCTCCCATTCTTTGCGTTTCTGGACGCCTATCTCGATTTTTCTACATAACGCAGTCCATAAAGTATCTGGAATTTTGGTTTGTTCATTGTAGCCGGCCGGAGGACAGATCCAAAGGTCTCGCTAACATAACGATGACTGACAGCTGCTGGTATGACAGACGAGACTTACCACTGGTGCAAAGAGTAGGAAGTCAAGAAAACCTTAATTTTTTTTGTCCGTCACAAGCTGATGCGTCAAGTTGACCTACATATCTTTTACTCGTTTCACGATATCACACATACCCTCTACTTCCTTCACTACGCTATATATAAGTACACTTTGATTTACATATTTTAAAGCCTAACATAAAATTTTTCCATCCATATCTTATACTGATTTCATAATTACAATGCAGGACAGATCTCATACTGGTATAAGACGATTGGCGCTACTAAAAATCAACTGAATAAGTAAACAAAATTTTTTTCATGATGGAAAAAAGAAAAAAAAATCAGATTCTTAGTATACCGTATTACAGTCGGCAGAGAAGCCACTAGACACCTGTCAATCAATACATCCTCACAGAAGCAGGTTTCGTTTGACGGCACTTGATGAGATGGCAAAACATGAGACTCCTGTTATATCGGACATCACAGAAGCCACCAAACACATGCCAATATATTATTGAGGCGACAGTCATTCCAGTGTCTTCCCTGAGTTTTTCTTGTCACACTCGTAATTCTGGAACACCCTACCTGCTTCTGTATTTCCATCTACCAATGACCTGAACTCATCTAAAAAGGAGATTTTAAGACATTTATCCCATTCTTCTGGCTAACCTTCGACCGTGTTCGGGAACTGGCATCTTAGCGGGGATTTTTGTTTAGTCGCTTTTGTTGCCCTTGGTCAGTTTCCCCTCTCACATTAGAAAAAAAAAAAACCTAGCTTCTCCATCCCTGTCTGCTTTACTTGCCACAGATCACCAGTTATTGAAGGTGATAATGAATGTGATGTAAGCAATGAGGAATATCAGGAACACAATTGGCAAAGTGACTTTTGCAGCCCAACCAAGCGAGTCCATAGTAGTGGAAGTGGTGGTGGTTATTGTGGAGTGAGCCGATAAAGCCTTTTGTAGTGGATCTTGGGAACAGTTCTGAGGATGATTGAGACGACCCACGTCCACCCTCGCAGCCCATGTTCTAGCCTCACTCTCCCTCTTCTCCGGGTGCAAGTAATGTTCAATAAGGGTGTGGAAAATGACGATGAGGAACACGAGGAGGACACAAGTGAGGAGCCACAAGTCCAGCATCTTGATGTAGGACGTAATGGGGAGCGACGAGGAGCTCTGAGGAAGGAGAGGAAGAAAGTGACCTGGGAGACAAAGGGGAGGAATTTTGGAGGCTTCAAAGGGAGACAATGAGGTGCAGTATGCAAAGCGGTTCTGAGAGGCAGGGGAAAGGGGAGGAGAGAAAGGAAGTCAAGGGTAGAATGGCCTTTAAGAATAGTAATGCTGTGATCTCAATATAGAAAAGCATGAAAAGGAAAGAGGGCGAGGAAAAAAGGTACTGGATATTCATAGCTCAAAGAATAAGGAGAGAGAGAGAGAGAGAGAGAGAGAGAGAGAGAGAGAGAGAGAGAGAGAGAGAGAGAGAGAGAGAGAGAGAGAGAGAGGGGGGATATAGCACAAAGATATCACACAAACTAAAGCCAAATCACATCACAATCTCACTAGCAAACTAATGAAACAAAGACAAAAAACGAATCCCAACGCAACTTGAACAAAAACCTGTTCCTATCACCTGTTCACACATTACCACTCTCACCTGTGTAAATATAGTAGCCATAACAAGAAGCGAAGTCAGAGTGGCCATAATTCGAACTTCAAAGATGGCTGGGCTGAAGAAGAGAGTGATGTAACTGAGGAAGAGCAGGATGAGGGAGGGCGTGTACATGGTGAGCACGGCGTGGCTGGAGAGGCGCCGCAAAGGAACCTCAATGCAAATATCGCTCTTGTCCTTACACATGTCCGGCGGCTGCAGCAGGACGGAATCCACCTGATGGAGAGAGAGAGAGAGAGAGAGAGAGAGAGAGAGAGAGAGAGAGAGAGAGAGAGAGAGAGAGAAATGCAACAATAACAACAACAACAACAAAACACTATTACTACAACTACTATTTCTACTACTACTACTACTATTGATAACAACAACAACAACAACAACAACTCCCACCTCATACTTTACTCTCTAAAACATTAAAACTTAAGATGTAAACAACAAACAATAACAATAATTGTAACAGTAATAATGATAATAATAGTAACAATAATAGTAATAATGATAATAATAATAACAATAATAACAATAACAACAACAACAACAACAACAACAACAACAACAACAACAACAACAACAACAACAGCAGCAGCAGCAGCAGCAACTCCCACCTCATACTCTCTCAGCTTGGAGGGACCAGTGTATTTGGCCCGGGACTGAGAGTAAGAAAACTTGACATAGTCCCTAATGTTGGTCTGAAACAGTAGCGGGACCTGGCACGTCTGTTGGTCAAAGGGGTACAGCAGCAGGTCGAACTCGCAATTGAAGCGCATCTTGTACGTTCTGATCACCGTTATTGGGCTGCAGGACCCCGAAAAGACCTCCACTATGAAGTAAAGATATGAATATGAGAGGTATGAGTAAATGCGAATGGAATTACTAGTACAGCTGACCAGTCTTCTGGTGAAGTATACCACTCAATGTAACGTTTTCTAATCTGAAGTTCAAGTATTCACGTTTTCTATTTTTATTTTTAATACGTGTCGCTTATCTGTTATTCATTTCAAACAAACACCGTCAGAATAAAAGCGAGATTGGAGACGGTTGGGGGAAGTTGGGGGGAGTGGAGGGGATGAGCATCTAAGTGTCTTACAAATCTACTTAAACTTTATTCTTTCCCTTATTACTTGCTGCGGCAATTCTGTGAAAATGATAAGTTGTGTAGACCTAAAGAAAAAAAAGAAAGAAAAAAAAAAGAATAAATAAATAAATAAATAAAAATAAATAAATAAGCTCTTGCATTGATTCAATTAAAACTTATAAGACGAAAATCAGAGAAGAAATAGGTCCCGTAAGGACAACAAATGGTGAAATGGCTAGTTCTGCGGAAGAGATTAGTAGAATTATGAACGAGTATTTTTTAACTGTCTTCACCCAAGAGAACACACAGGAAATCCCAGATAGCGATGAGGTATTTAGAGCAGAGGATAGTGAAAAGTTGACAGATATCCTTATAACTAAGGCGATGGTAAAGCAGGAGATAGATAAACTAAAGAAATTAAAGTCATCCGGGACCTGATGAAGTTTATCCAAGGGTGCTAAAGGAATGCAAGGACGTTGTAAGCGAGCCTTTAGCGGCACTTTTTAGGATGTCACTGGAGCCAGGGGAGGTACCGATAATGTGGAGAGAAGCTAATGTGGTTCCCATATTTAAGAAAGGGGATAAAACCCTAACGTCTAATTACAGGCCTGTCAGCTTAACTTCAGTTGTGGGTAAACTGATGGAATCAATAATAACGAA
Source organism: Portunus trituberculatus (assembly GCF_017591435.1). NCBI lineage: Eukaryota > Metazoa > Arthropoda > Malacostraca > Decapoda > Portunidae > Portunus > Portunus trituberculatus. Next base: position 11,866,994 of record NC_059278.1, on the reverse strand, counting down.
AAACATTAGGGAATACCTAGACAAACACGGCTTGATAAATCACACACAACATGGATTTACGAAGGGGAAGTCGTGTCTTACCAACTTGTTGAGCTTTTATAGCAAGGTTTATGAGGCGGCAGATAAAGGTGATAGTTATGACATTCTATACTTAGATTTCAGTAAAGCCTTTGACAAAGTACCTCACCAGAGGCTCTTAAAAAAGGTTAAAGCACACGGTATAGAGGTTAGAATATTAGACTGTATTAAAGCGTGTTAGACGGCAGGCGACAAAAGGTATAGTGATTAATGGTTCGAATTGCGAGTGGGGAGAAGTAGTTAGTGGGGTGCCACAGGGCTCAGTTTTAGGACCATTTTTATTTCTAATATATATCAACGACTTGGATAGTGGAATTAATAGTGATATCAGTAAATTTGCGGACGACACAAAGATAGGTATATTAATTAGGTCCGATTCGGATGCCAAGGCTTTGCAGGCTGACTTGGATAGAATGAAAGAATGGACAGATAGATGGCTAATGCAGTTCAATATTAACAAGTGCAGGGTGCTGAGCGTGGGTAGAGATAATCCAAACAATAGGTACACAATAGATAACGTGGCACTAGGAAGTTCCAAGTGGGAGAAAGATTTAGGAGTCATAGTTAGCTCTGATCTCGGTACAAGGAAGCAATGTATCGAGGCCAGAAATAAGGCGAATAGAGTATTAGGTTTCATCTTTAGAAATGTTAAAAGCAGGAGTCCCGAAGTAATACTAAAATTATACTTGGCGCTGGTCAGGCCACATCTTGACTATGCGGTACAATTCTGGTCCCCACATTACAGGAAGGACATAGCTCAATTGGAGTCAGTGCAAAGAAGGATGACTAAAAGGATACAGGGAATGAGGGATATACCCTATGAAGAGACTGAAAAAACTTAGTCTGCATTCCTTAGAGAGACGTAGGTTAAGAGGAGACTTGATAGAAGTATCTAAGTGGTATAAGGGTTTTAACAAAGGGGATATGAATGTAGTTCTTAGGATCAGTAGCGGGGACAGAACCAGAAATAATGGGTTTAAACTTGAAAAATTCAGGTTTAGGAAGGAAATGGGAAGAAACTCTGGTTTTCAAACAGAGTGGTTGATGAGTGGAACAGTCTCAGTGGGCATGTAGTCAGGGCTGAATCAATAGGGAGCTTTAAAAGAAGGTTAGATAAATTTATGGATGGGAAAGATAGATGGAATTAGGTAGATTAAGCACACTGGGACTGCCTCGTATAGGCCTGGCGGCCTCTTGCAGCTTCCCTCCTTTCTTATGTTCTTATCTATAAAGAGAAAATAGATCACTAGAATGGAAGGATTTTCATTTGTAGAGATTTTTACTTATAGATTGATGACAATAATGATCATCAACGGAAAAAAAAATGTTGATATGATAGATTCTCAGCACTTCCAAACATGTTGGCGCACTGAGGAACTACCAGCCAAGCAAAGGCAAAGATATAAGTATGAGGGAATTCAAGGAAGGTAAGACTGAGGTGTGGAAGGTCTGAGGGAGGGTGACATGCATACTTACCTTCACTGGCAGCCATGATGCGTGATATCTCAGGTTTACAGTTCCTGTCAACGTGTCCCACGGTGTTCTGGTCCACGATGGTGTACTCACTGCCTTCCGCGTTCGGAAAAAGCACACGTGGCGTCCACATTTCTTGCAGGTTGTCGTTGGTGAGCCAGTTGTGTCGTGACTTCTTTAGATTATAAAACTGAAGGCGTTTGTCGGTCCAGGAGAGGGAGAGGTTAAAAGTGAGTTCGAGGTGCATGTTCTCAGTGCTCACGGACACCGTCATGACATGGAAGGTGATGGCGATCAACAAGTGGCTGCCGTCGTGGTCTGGAGGAAGTTCGTTTTTGTAAGAACTTCGTATGAACACGTTACTACATGAGTCCTCGTCACTCATGTCCCTACAATCAAACTTATAGTCGCAGCGGTGTTCTATTGGGACACAGCTGGCGTCGTCGCAGGTGAAATGACCGTCAGGGCAGGTGGTGAATAGCAATGACGGTCTTCCTTCCATATCCCATTTTCGGCGACCCATTGGAAATTGGAACTCGTCACTGAGTTTTGCCAGAGTGTTGTTGTCTCGTCCTTTCCAATTCCAGAAGCCATTCACATTCACGATGGCGCTGCCGTCGAAGCCCCGAAATACTAATTCCCCTGGCTCATTCTGCTCAACCAAGAATGATGTTGACATCACTGTCTTGTTTGTGTAGTGCAGGGTGAACACCGGCAAGTCCTCCAGCCTGCATGCCGCCGTCGCAGTCGCCTCCTCGCAGCTGGCGTCGTGCATACCATACATTGATACATAAGCGCAGTTCTCGTAAGTAATACCATTGGGCTCTCCATCAGCCCATGGAAGAGCAGGAACAGGATCCTCGTCAAAAGCAGACTGCCAGAAATCCTCATTCTCTTTGTCGCTGAAGTGCGTCCAGAGTGCATGTCGCGTGACGGGCTTTAGTCCTTCATCCTGAGTCAGAGAGGCCAGGGCGGAGACGTCCTTCCAGGTGTAAGGCTGTATTAGCGTGGAGCCAAGCGCCGTGCAGAGGTATTGCGCTGTGGTGTACAATACATTAGGAAAAAAGAAATGCATAGTGTTATTATGACGTGGGCACAAGTGAGTGAGGGGCACGGTGCGTGGAGTCAGATCTGGCAGTTCCATGTCCTTCCAGGAGACGTAATCCCCTGCCAGGTCCTTGTGACACTCCGCTAACTCAGAAACCTCCTTATTGGTCAAAGCTCTCGTCCAAATATTCACCTGTGGAAAAAGTACGCGGTGACGAAATGGTCGACTGAGATAACGATGAGATAAAGATGATTGATGAGGAGAAATATATGAATCAGGTAGAAAAATTTCAAGTGAGATTATAACGGGGTTACCTGTTTGAATTATCTGTTCTAAATATTGGATTCCGCCGCAGCACGTAAGAGTACAAAAGGTCATACCTGGCTGATGTATCCCACGTAGTTCTTGTTGCTCAGGCAAGGTCCGCTTGCAACGTAAAGCGTGTCAGCCCTGAGAGGTTCCTTTAGTGGCGCTATGGCAGCTGTGTTCTCTGAGCGGCCGTCCAGCACCGTCACCAGCTCCCTCCTGCTGGGATGGTGGATGACGCACAGATGGTACCACCTGGAGGAGAATGTGCTTCACAATCTCCTCCCTTTTTTCCACTCCTTCCACACACTATAAAACTATTGTTGTCAGCTGCTTCATCTCATTCAAAACTTTTGAATCGTTCTTTTAACTGAAGTTGTAGGATGACTTCGAACATCAAACTGTCTATCAAACTTTTTAATGTTTAATGTCATCATGCAACTTCATCACTATGGAATGGCTGGTGTAATGACATTGTTTTTCAAAATTGTCAGTAATAATGAACGTCCTCTTCACAGAACACCACCACCTCAGTTCATTCCTGTCCGTCAAACAAATCATAAGTTATAATTCAATGGTAGATTTTTTAACTATTTTTCCAACAACCAATTGTCCTGTTCATATATCAGTAAAGTTATTAAAGCATAGTGTCTACTTCCTGATATAACTGCATTTGAAGATGCCACAAATATATTTCAAACAAAATTTAACACCTTATAAACTTTGTATTTGTCTGTTTTAATTAACTTTTTCCTTCCTTAATTTCTTACATCTTGGTTTGCTCATTGGGGGAGCTTGATTAGGTCTGTAGCAGGTTTATGATCTTTCCCTACTGTTATTACTACTGCTGCTACTACTACTTTTACTACTATTACTACTACTACTATTACTACTACTACTACTAGTACTACTACTACAACTACTACTGCTACTACTACTAGACCAGTACTACTACTACTATACTACTCCTCCTCCTCCTCCTCCTCCTCCTCCTATACTACGACTACTACTACTACTATATGCAATGCCTCAAAATCTCAATTTCTCCATCTAGCAACTGGACACAACCTTCCTTCTTCA
>NC_059278.1:11835509-11858009 GCF_017591435.1 Portunus trituberculatus | reverse complement strand
TACTCCATACAAGGGCGGATAAGGCCCATGTACAGAGTTAGCAGTTGAGGAGGCAAGAAAAACCGATGGAGACGCCTTAGAATGCCTAACTTCATAGAAGCTGTTTTAGCAAGAGAAGAGATGTGAAGTTTCCAGTTTAGATTATGAGTAAAGGATAGGCCGAGGATATTCAGTGTAGAAGAGGGAGACAGTTGAGTGTCATTGAAGAAGAGGGGATAGTTGTCTGGAAGGTTGTGTCGAGTTCACTGATGGAGCAATTGAGTTTTTGAGGCATTGAACACTACTAAGTTTTCCCTGCCCCAATCAGAAATTTTAGAAAGATCAGAAATTTGACGTTCTATGGATTCCCTGCGCGACCTGTTGACTTCCTGAAGGGTTAGTCATCTCTGAAAAGACGTAGAAAAGTGTAGGGTGCTATCATCAACGTAGGAGTGAATAAGGAAAGAAGTTAAAAAGGTCATTAGTGAATAACAGGAAGAGAGTGAGTGACAGGACAGAATCCAGAGGAACACCACTATCAATAGACTTTAGAGAACAGTGGCCGTCTACCACACTAGCAATAGAATGGTCGGGGAGGAAACTTGAGATAAAGTTGCAGAGAGGAGGATAAAAGCCGTAGGAGGGCAATTTTGAGATCAAAGCTTTGTGCCAGACTCTATCAAATGCTTTTGATATGTCTAACGCGACGGCAAAAATTTCACCGAAATCTCTAGAAGAGGATGATCAAGACTCAGTAAGGAAAGCCAGAACATTACAAGTAGAGCGACCTTGACGGATGCCAAGCATACTGGCGATCAGATAGAATGAAGATTGTGAAGAGACAGATGTTTATGAATCTTCCTATTGAAGATGGATTTAAAAACTTTAAACAAGCAAGATATTAAAGCTATAGGACGGTATATAGTTTGAGTGATTAAAACGGTACCCTTTTTAGGCAAACTTCCAGCAAGAAGGAAAGGTAGAAGTCGACAGATAGAGTTTGAAGAGTTTGGCCAGGTAAGATGCAAGCACAGAAGCACAGTTTTTAAGAACAACAGGAGGGACCCCTTCAGGTCCATAAGCCTTCCAAGAGTTTAGGCCAGAGATGGCATGGAAAATATCATTATAAAGAATTTTAATTAATGGCATGAAATAGTCAGAGGGAGAAGGAGAGGGAGGAACAAACCCAGAATCATCCAAAGTGGAGTTGTTAGCAAAGGTTTGAGAGAAGAGTTCAGCTTTACAGATAGAAGTGATGGCAGTGGTGCCATCAGGATGAAATAAATGAAGAAGTAAAGTTATTGATGTTTTTGGCTTGATGCCATGTATTGAGAGGAGCTGGAGTTTGAAAGATTTTGACATTTTCTATTTATGAAGGAGTGTTTGGCAAGTTGAAGAACAGACTTGGCATGATTCCGGGCAAAAATATAAAGTGCATGAGATTCAGGTGATTTAAGGCTCAAGTACCTTTTGTGGGCAACCTCTCTATTATGTATAGCATGATAACAGGCTGTGTTGAACCAAAGTTTAGGAGGTTTAGGTTGAGAAAAAGAATGAGGAATATACGCCTCCGTGCCAGACACTATCACCTCTGTTATGCGTTCAGCACACAAGAGATGGGTCTCTGACACGGAAACCGTAATTATTTCTGGGAAAATCAGCATAATACTGCAGTGTGCTCTTACACATACCCATTTTCTTCCATACACTCTTCTTTCCCATGCTCTATTTTTGTAACATATAAACATTTCCTTAAAACTATGTCTACCTACTATATGCTTCTACAGTTTTCCTTCACAGAGCAAACACATACATTTTTTTCCTCTTTATTTCTTCTTCCACTTCTACATCACAGACATTTACAAACATGCACACAAATACTATAATAACATATTGTAGTATTATGAGAAATGGTATGTCATCAAGATCCATAACGACCACTGCGATGCTTTCTGTCAATAAAAAAGGAAGAAAGAAAAGTACTCTCTGATGCTTACCCTTAGGTTAAACCGTAACGCTTAGCTTTCTAGCTAGGTTTGGGTAAAGCAGGCATTGTGAGATATCCTTTCCGAAAGCTCTTAATGGACTAACACAGCAGGAGCATTTGTTCTCGTTTGAGCATTATGAAGGGCAGGATACTTCACAGGGCAGCCAGTCACAATACCTCCTCAGGTCCCCCAAAGCACAGGCAAAACGCCAGAGGCTTCTCCGCCTTGAAGGATCTTGAGGAGGGATTGGAGAAATGGTACAAGATACAGATATGAGGTAGTGATCGGAGGAGCCCAACGGAGAAGATAAGGTCACAGCATAAGCAGAAGGATTTGAGGTATGGAAAAAGATCAAGAATGTTGAGTATATCTCCAAGACGGTCAGGAATACGAGTAGGGTGTTGCACTAGTTACTCTAGGTCATGTAGGATAGCAAAGTTAAAGGCTAGTTCACTAGGATGGTCAGTGAAGGGAGAGGAAAGCTAAAGCTTGTGGTAAACATTGAAATCTCCAAGGATAGAGATCTCTGCAAAAGGATAAGGAGACAGAATGTGCTCCACTTTGGAAATTTAATAAAAAAAGAACTTACTATAGTCAGAAGAGTTAGAGGAGAGATAGACAGCATAGATAAATTTAGTTAAAGAATGACTATTGAGTCGAAGCCAGATAGAGGAAAACAACATCCAGTTTTGGAACGAAAACAAAGATAGAGAAAGTACGAGGGAACAAAAAAGGGGTTACTGTCAGTTGCCTCAGGCAGCTGTGTTTCGGTGAGGAAAAGAAGATGAGGTTTAGCAGAGGAGAGGTGGTGTTCTACAAATTGAAAATTAGATTTAAGACCGCAAATGTTGCAGAAGTTAATGAAGGAAAAGTTGAGGGAGGGGTCAAGACATTTTAGGCCGTCACTGATAGAACTGTCCGACCTGGGGACATTTATGGTCCCCTCCCCAGAAGGGGACTCCGAGGCTGATGCAGGAGTCGACATCTTTTAATTTTTTTCATTTTAAGTGAAGTGTGTGTGTGTGTGTGTGTGTGTGTGTGTGTGTGTGTGTGTGTGTGTGTGTGTGTGTGTGTGTGTAGGAAGTTCTAATAGTTTTGTATGAAGGGGGAGAGTTGTTTTTAGAGGGCAGTCTGTGACTGCCCCTTGGAATATGAGACACAAAGGGGAAACGTTCAGCAAATTCACAACTAGCTCTTTGATGGTTCACAGCACCCCTTGAACTGATCCAGACCAGAACTGGGGAAACCAGGATTGGTCCAGATCAGAACTAGTGCTATTTGACCTCGCTGAGAGTAAATTATCGTTTCAGTAGGTGTCTACTACCTCCTCCTCTTGTGTGTGTGTGTGTGTGTGTGTGTGTGTGTGTGTGTGTGTGTGTGTGTGTGTGTGTGTGTGTGTAATTCACCTCCTCGGTCGTCTGCTGGTCACCCAGCCAGTCTTTCCCATTACGGAGCGAGCTCAGAGCTCATAGACCGATCTTCGGGTAGGACTGTGTGTGTGTGTGTATTCACCTAGTTGTAATTTTACAGGGCCTGGGTATCATACTCGTGTGGCCCCGTCTCCACATCTACACACATCTAACTTTCCTTTAAAACTATGCATACTCCTTGCTGACACCACCTCTTCACTCAAACTATTCCACACCTCCACACATCTCTGTGGGAAACTATATTTCTTCACATCCTTCAAGCATATTCCCTTGGCTATCTTTTTACCATGCGATCTCGTAGTTCGATTTAAATTTTCTTCTCTCAACATCATTTGCTTATTATCCACTTCATCCAAACCGTTCAACAGTTTATAAACCTGTATTAAATCCCCTCTTTCTTTTCTTTGTTCCAAGGTAAGCAAATTCATTTCTTTTAATCTCTCCTCATAGGTCATTTCTGCCAATTCCGGAACCATTTTGTTGCCATTCTCTGCAATCTCTCCAACTTCCTTATATGCTTCTTTTTATAAGGGGACCAAACCACTCCAGCATATTCCAATCTTGGTCTAATTACCGTACTAATTAATTTCTTCATCATATCTTTATCCATATAATGAAAGGCTAATCCAATATTTCTAATCAAATTATATGTTTCTCCAAACATCTTGTCAATATGAGCCTCAAACTGCCCATGGTCTTGTATTATCACTCCCAAATCCTTTTCCTTTTCCACCTTTTTCAACACTACTTCTTCACCCATCTTATATGACCCTCTTGGCCGTCTTCCACTCTTCCCCATCTCCATCACATGACTTTTGCTCAGATTAAATTCCATCTCCCACCTCTTGCTCCACTCCCAAATCTTATCCAGATCTGCCTGTAAAATTTCACAATCTTCTTCACTCTTCACACACCTACACAACTTCGCATCATCCGCAAACAAATTAATATAACTGTTTACTCCTCTGGCATATCATTAATATAGACAAGGAAAAGTATTGGTGCCAGCACTGAACCTTGTGGGACTCCACTCTCCACCACCAACCAGTCCGACTTTGCATCCCTTATTACCGTTCTCATCTCCCTCCATCTCAAGTAGTTTTCCATCCACTTTAACACTTTTCCTTTCAGTCCTCCATAAATCTCTAATTTCCATAGCAGTCTCATGTGAGGTACCTTGTCAAAAGCTTTTTTAAATCCAAATATACACAGTCCATCCATCCCTCTCTCTTGTATTTTGTCAACCACTCTTGAATAAAAGCTCAGTAGATTTGTTACACATGACCTCCCTTTCCTAAAGCCAAATTGATGATCCGATAATAACTTATGATCCTCCAGGAACCGTATCCAATATTTCTTTATCACCCTCTCACAAATCTTACCGACCACACTTGTTAGAGACACAGGTCTATAGTTAAGAGGCTCTTCCTTACTGCCTCCCTTATAAATGGGCACCACTTCAGCTCTTTTCCACTCTACTGGTACTTCCCTGTTTCTAATGAGCACCTTATAATATCATATAATGGATCAATCAATTCTTCTCTACATTCCTTCAATAATTTTCCTGAAACTTCATCTGGTCCCATCGCTTTATCATCTTTAAGTTCCTCCAACATTTTATATAACTCCTTTTTAGGTATCTTAATGTCATCCATGTGCACATTTCCTTGTACATTCTGAGGCTTTACAAACATTGTTTCTTTAGTAAATACTTGTTGAAACCTATTATTTAGCAATTCCGCTATATTCTTAGGGTCATCTACTATCCCTTGCTCTCCTTTTAATCTTTCAATGGACTCTCTCTTTTTAAGTTTACCATTTATGAACCTGTAAAACAATTTTGGATGTTCCTTACTCTTGTCTACAATATCTTTTCAAATTTTCTTTCTTCCTCCTCCTTACCCTCACATACTCATTTCTTGCCACTCTATAATTCTCCTTATTTAGTATATTCCTGCTCTTTTCCATCTTTTCCAAGCCACATCTCTCTTTTCTTTAGCCTTAACACAAGTTGCATTAAACCAATCCTTTCTTCCTTCCTCTCTCGGTTTATACTTTGGTACAAATTTCATAACTCCTTCTTTATAATATTTCATAAAAATCTCATATTTTTTTGCACTTCTCTGATTTGTAACATCTCCTCCCAATCTAATGTTCTGAAATAATTTTTCAAACTTTCTGTGTCCATCTTTCTATAATTCAATCTACCACTCCTGTATGTCTCATCTCTCCTTCGCTGTGTTATTGCCATCTGCATTTCCATAACCACATGATCACTCTTCCCAATGGACATTTATATTGTATATCCCCACATAGGTACACTTCTCTTGTTAACACCAAATCCAGTCTAGCCGGTTCATCATCTCCTCTATATCTAGTATTTTCTTTCACCCTCTGTTCCATCATATTTTCCATCATTAGATTAAGAAATCTCTCTCCCATGCTTCCTCTCCAACACCACTTACTAGATTTTCCCAATCCACCTCCTTACAATTAAAATCTCCTACTAGTATCACCTTTCTTTTTCCAGTTAATACACTTTCCAAACTCTGTAAAGTATCCTTGATCATATTGTCGTATTCCTTAATGTCCAAGAATTTGTTTTAGGAGGTACATAGGTCACCATGATTATTAATTCTTTTCCATCACTTTTTAACCTTATGCTTATCACTTCTGCGTTGTTCTTCCCATACCAAACCTTATCCACATTTATCTCCTTCTTCGTCATAATCATAACTCCTCCTCCACCTTTACTCTCTATCCTTTCTCCATATATTATATTTATTATCCAAATTTACCTTTGTTTTTTCATGCAATTTTGTCTCAGTCAAACACACTATATCAGGCTTCTCCACCATCATATAGTCTTGCAATTCCAATCTACTTGACAGTATCCCATCTATATTAGTATACATTACGGTCCACCCACTGCTCCCTCTAGGGGTTCCTCCGCATTCCTTCTCTCCACATACCACTTTCTGACTCTCTCTCCTATAACTCTCCAAAAAAACTTTTCTTTTTCCTCTTCAGACCGTTCATCATTTTTCCTTCTCGCCTCTTCCAACAATTCCTTATATCTTCTCTCTTCCTCATTTCTATTTTTTCTTACATACACCTCTTTACAACCTTCTACCTCTCTTAATTTTGATGTTCTATATAAAATGTCCTCCGCAGATTGTTGTGACTTCAGTACTACTTTAATCGGTCTCCTTACTCCCTCCTTATACGGACCCAGTCTATGGATCTCTTCCACTTCTTCTTGTAGGTCTTTTTTTCATCATCATTTAGATTTTTGAACAGATCTCTTACCGTTTTTAATTCTTCTTTAATTCTCTTAGGCTTATATGTTATATTTTGTTCTTTCATCCCAAATATTAACACACTCTTCTTCTTTTCTGCTATTTCTCTTATCAATGTTTCCTTATTCTTCATAACATTAACCAGTTCCTTGGACCTTTCTTTTTTGTCTTCCTTCAACTGATCTTTAATTATTTCTTGTAATCCAACCATCTCTGCTTCCCTCGACTCAGTCCATTGTGTTTTCTTCAGTTCCCATTCCCTTTCAAACCTTTCATTCTGCTCACTGATCATTTCCTTAAAGTCATCTTTCTCCTTTACGGCTTTCTCCATTTTCTCCTCCAACCGTCTCTTATATTTTTCAACCTCCACTCTCAAGTGTGCATTCTCATCCACCAATCGTTTTTCACTTTTCTCCAGTCTCTTGACTCTTTCCTTCAAAGCCTTGCGGAATTCTCTATCCTGCTCCTCCTCACTCCTCTTAACTTATAATTCCTTCCCAAGTCCTCAAATTTTTTTTCTAGCATTACCAACCTACCTTGCATTTTTGCTCCTGTTGAAGATGGACTCATATTTTGAATAGTTACTTTTGGTTTTGCTCCCTGGGCCTCATCGGCATATCTTGAATTTGATAACTTATTTCTTACGGGTCTATCCATTTTTCTTTCATTCTTCCTGGAAGCATGTGGGTGTGTGCTGGTGTGCACTAGCGGTCAGGCCTGGTAGCTTCGTGTATGTGGTGGGATGTGTTGGTGGCTGTTTATGGCTGGCCTTTGTGTGGTTTCTGCGCTGTCGTTTGGAATGCGGAGGTTCCAACACCTCCGATCACTCTTATGTACCCGCCACCAGGCTACGTTCACTCTGTACACTCGTTCACTCGCTCTGGTTGCCCTTTTGTACTAGTGACGGTTCTCACTCCAAGCACATTGTTTAGCGTGTGGAGTGTTGGTAGACGGTACTCTGAGCAAGGAGGCACGTTCGCTCTCCACGGAGCGCGGAGTGTGTCTGTGTGATTCACTGTTTGATCTGCTGCAGTCTCTGACGAGACGGCCAGACGTTACCCTACGGAACGAGCTCAGAGCTTATTATTTCCGATCTTCGGATAGGCCTGAGACCAGGCACACACCATACACCACACACCGGGACAACAAGGTCACAGCTCCTCGATTTACATCCCGTACCTACGCACTGCTAGGTGAACAGGGGCTACACGTGAAAGGAGACACACCCAAATATCTCCACCCGGCTGGGGAATCGAACCCAGGTCCTCTGGCTTGTGAAGCCAGCGCTCTAACCACTGAGGTACCGGGCTGTGTGTGTGTGTGTGTGTGTGTGTGTGTGTGTGTGTGTGTATTCTTTTGCTGTAAGTGATTGGATGATATTGGTTATTGTATATAGTCACTCCCAGTGCTACTTCGGTATGCAATCTACACAACCAACGTGATCTCCAAGAGTCAAATTCTACTTTGGTATCCGTTCTTAAATATAATATTTTACCTATACAATATATTTATAAAAAATAATAACAAACGCATCAATGGTTATGAAATAAAAAAAAAAAAATGAAATGTACTTAGAGACAGAATTATTCAATAATGGGTGGGGGGGGGCATACGCCAAAGGGGCGTGTCGCCTCGCCTACCCTATGGCTCCACTCCAGGTGGTCATACCTCACGAGTCTTCATGCAGGCTACCTTCCCATGCCAAGTAACTTCCAGCAAGAGGCATCGACTTGCCGCAGCCATGAGTTCTGCGGACATCCCCTTGGCCTCCTCCATGCTGGATTATCCCTTTCAGAGACAACCCGGTATGCAGGATCGGCTTCTGGGTAGTGTGCCACATGCCCATATAGTCGCAGTTGGCGTTGACGGACTATGCTGGTAACCAGCCTCAAATCAGTTTCATGGAGCAATCGCTGATTTGACACAAAGTCATACCAGCGGTACCCCCATGATCCTGCGAAGGCATCTAGTACCAAAGACATTAATTCAGTGTCTATGTTTCACAACCATAGAGTAAGACTGTGATTACCAGCGACTTGATGATCTTAATCTTCGTCCGTCTGCACAGGTACCGAAAACGCCAAATACTCGTGTTGAGCGAGTTCATAACGCCGTGGGTCAGGCCAATCCGCCATACAACTACCAGGCTCAACCCACTGTCGTTACGCACTACACTTCCAAGGTATGTGAAATTTTCAAAGATCTCAATTACCTTGCCACACGCATGGACAGACTGTACTGTTTCATCTATAGTCCGACTCAAATATGAAGGCCGCTGAGGGGGGGGAGACCTATTGGGGATTCCCCGGCTGCGGCGTCGCCAAACGTCGCAGCCCCAAGGATTAACACTGAAGTGTGGAGAAACGCCCATCTCTCCCGCTCTCTCTCTCTCTCTCTGGCTTGTTACTACTTCCTCCTGTTTCTTATTACTATATAGTTTTCTCATGCACGTGTGTGTGTGTGTGTGTGTGTGTGTGTGTGTGTGTGTGTGTGTGTGTGTGTATAATCCTGCTTGCGCGAGTCGTTCAACAGTTTCCGTATTGGTTCTCCTGTGACGCGGCATACACACACACACACACACACACACACACACACACTCACTCACTCACTCACTCACTCACTCACTCACTCACTCACTCACTCACTCACTCACTCACTCACTCACTCACTCACTCACTCACTCACTCACTCACTCACTCACTCTCTCTCTCTCTCTCTCTCTCTCTCTCTCTCTAAAATAGACAAGTAGACATGCATCTTTTTTGTTGTTTTATTTTACTCTTTTTCCACACCACCCATGAGGTAAGAGTTAAGGTGCGTTTTTTTCTTTTATAGAGGTTTTACCCTGTAGGCATAATCCTCTTTCAGCTATTTAATCAGACAGTTCTTCGTCATAAGTGTCCTCCACATTGATAATGAAAGAATCCTCTAAGCAGAACTTGTTGATGCAGTAAAAAATTAATTTCTATCGACTTTGAAGGTTGCGATGGCGAGTAACGCGGACGAGATATTCACCTTCCATTCTGAGTGACAGGGAGGGAAGGAGTGACTCGATCTGACCTGGGGATTATCAGTGGTCAGGGACCAACCTTGAAAAGTAGCAACGCTGGAGAGCAGTGGTGCTACATTTTGTGGTATCTATACAAAATCATTGTCTTCATTACACTAAAACAATATTCAAAGCTCTCTATACATCCTTATTAGAAAGTTAGAGGAATACACTTTTATGACGGTTCATTAAGATGTAAGTTAACAATGAGATCGAAACATGTGCTACGATGCTTGGCGACGCCGCAGCCGGGGAATCCCCATTAGGTCTTCTCCCCTCAGCGGCCTTCATATTTGAGTCGGACTATAGTAAGCCTCCAAAGTCTAAACAACTGAATATTAGTCTTGGCCATGAAAGTTGGAGTCCCACGGGGCTTTGCCTCCTCTTGCAGTGTCTCTAGAGCCATTACCAGAACCTCCAGTGACTCCAGATTACTGCATCATTGGCAAAAACAAGATCTGTAATCTCAGTATTGCTGATAGATACTCCACAATGACTTTGTTACTGATGTTACAGATGCCAGCTGCCTTTCCACTCTTCAACTTTGCCACAGCCACTTTGACATCATCAATGGAGGGTGCAGTGTCATGAATGGGAGAACCAGCATCCAGCATCTGTAACCCTGCAGTTTGGAGCTGTCCACTTGGAGGATCCACAGTGATCGTCTGCGTCCGATACGAGGCGGCCATCTGATGTTCAGATTGTGCTCGCCTGAAATGTAGACTTGGAGCGGAGTTTCTTTAGGGCTCAATAGGCAGGTCAGAGGTCATTAGTATATAAACGACACTCTACATCCTCAGTGGGATCCCTGACATACCTCTCCTTGTCTCTCCTCAGTAGAGCTGTAGTCCTACATGACAGAGCCCTGTACTGGTCGCAGTTCCCAGCAAGTCTGCCAGCACGACTCTCCTCAGTGCTGTCCAGCTTCTCTAATGAGGCAAAGCCACTGCGTGACCTTGGACGCTCCTCAACGCATTCCTTGGCAGCCTCAAGAGTCTCACGTTTGAAGGTATCCCATAGCTCTATCGGGTCATCGATGGTGTCAAATACTCCAAACCGATTGGAGACTCACTTCATACTCCTGGGCACTTGTGAAGTCCTTCAGTTTCTCACACAGTGTGGTCATATCTTGGAGGCTTTCTGGATTTGACATGCAGATTGAGTGTAGCAACAACAAGCCTGTGATCAGTCGCAAAAGAACTAACACATAACTCGTAGACGGCTCTCTCAGTGACAGTGGCAGCATGAAAGTCGCCCAAGACAGTAAGTACATCACGAAAGGGACATTGATCCAGTACAGAGTCGAGTTTGGTATAGAATGTCTCCTTCTTTTCAGTTTCATACACCTTGGTAGGAGCGCATACTGCAACAACAGGCATGAAGCCTATACTGTGCTTCAGACTTAGTTGCATTATACTCTCATCAACCTGAGCAACCTCTACAACAGATCACTGCAGTCTGCTGGAGACACCTATGGTTACCCACTTGACATGGTGACCATTGCTTATGTTGGACCAATAATAAGTAAAACCCTTGCTACTGGTCTCGCCACTGCCAGGCCTCCCTCCTTGTCTCAGAGAGTCCTACCATATCCACCCTCAGCCTACTCAGCTCACTCTGAGAGGTTCAGGACATTCTAGGAGTCTACACGTAGAACCCTCCGAAGGTTTACCCCAGAAATGGTCCGACAGGCAGGCGCCACATTTGCAACCCCACCAGCACTCCCAAAGTTGAAAATAGGGCGAGGGGATCCTCCTGTCCCACTCAAGACGCAGGGATCTCGCAAGCTTTCCCCTGCATCCGTCATATGGGTAGGCAAGCCCCTCTGGTGCCTTGACACCCGAGGGGCTTGCACAATCGGACCCCCCAGCAAAACCGGATCGGGATCATGGCTAGAGGCTCGCCCGCGCCTAGTGCCTAGCGCCTTGACCCCGACCTCTACCTCTAACTCTGGTAGCGACTGTAGACCTTCTTTTACAGAGAGGAATTGCAACCACCACCCCAACCAGCTAGGTCAGCCTTGCGCAGGAACACTGGTATCCCTGAGAGTAAAAACCCTGGTTGCCCAAGAAAGAACAGAAAGGGAGGCAAAGACAGCAGAAACAGAAGGGGACTGAGCTATAGGAGACAGCACTCACTCCTCACTTGGATAGAATCCACCCACCACAGAGGTAATACTTGAATTGCTAACATTATTATAATTACATTACAGAGCCAATGAAAATGCTCTCAGTGTGTCTTTGAAATGAAATATGGAAATTTAAGAAATTTCAACACTATTTCACAGTGATGTGGAAAAATATGTAGCCATTTAATTTCTAGAAATTATATGATATGTGTTAGAAAAAGTGTCGAGCTTTGCTGAGCTTTTCATCAGAGGACTTGTACAGCTGGATTTATTATCATATAACTTGTACTGTATAAAACCGAAATAATGAAAACGAATTTGTTGTCACGATAAATGAATGAATAAATAATAAATAAATAAATAAATAAATAAACAACGATGATTACGATGCGCGTGACGGATATAACGATGCGATTCCACGATAACGATACGAGTTTCCACGATAACGATGCGAATTTCCATGTAAACTCTTTAGTTAACATTTGAAGGTTCTTTGGATAATGCGATGCCAACGAGCAAGTAAAATTAATCCAAGCGGGCCTTTATTTATTTTTTTTTTATTCTTTTCTTTTGCCCTCGAACAGCTTTCCCCTCTTACATAAAAGGGAGCGCAGAGTAGGTCGCCTATCAAGACTGCCACATGTACACTGTACGTACTTTGTTGAGTCAGGCCCGGAGCTTTGACACTCCACCAGACATTCCACTCATGCTTTACATTCTCTAACCAGACAGCCTCTCGAAACCAAGACAAGTGTTTTCCATGTCAACTGATAACAAGAGGAAAAGTATTTTTTCTTGTTGTAGATCGCAACATAAAGCGTAGATCGCATGCCAAAGTAACTTCATGATACGTGCAGTAGACTGCATACCAAGGTAGAATCCATTCATCTCTCTCTCTCTCTCTCTCTCTCTCATGAGGGTACTACTACTACTACTACTACTACTACTACAACAACAACAACAACAACAACAACAACCACAACCACTACTACTACTACTACTACTACTACTACTAAAACTCATCCGTACCTACCCATAGGGCGTTGGCCATGTCTGCCGTGAGACTATGCCAAATCTCCAATAAAAACAAACTACTCTCTGTCCTGTAATCATAGTATTATCAACAAAAACGTTCTCAGAACATTCAGAAACCTTAATTAAGTGGTAGATGATATAAATAATTGTCATATACGAAAATAAATTAAGCTAGTTCATATACATGGACGGTGATGTGTCATATCAGGTCAGGCGACGTTGCCACTCACGACCCAGGTGGAAATTTCCGGGGTGGTTGGGGGGGGGGTGAGTCAGGTCGCCACGCACGTGTCGCTTCACTCCTCCTCTGGTCACCACCATGGAAGAACCCCCTGACGCTTCCCCGTCATACACTGTCTTGCGCAGCCAGACCAAGGAATTCATATTCCGCCTTAATAGATATTTCTTGTAAGAGTAAGCAAATCGGGCAACACTCTTACCTTTAACTCAAGCAAGGAAGAGAACAGCTGATGCAGCCAGAATATCTGAAGCAACAGTGAAGAAGATTTGTTCCCGCCCAAACAAAATGTGTGAGACATCACCACAACCCTACAAGCCTGCATTCACCTCATCCATAAAGAATACTCCCAAAAAAGTCACAAACCTTGATGACTTTGATAAGTGCGTCCTCAGAAGAACAATTTTGGAATTTTATACAAGAAAAGAAATTCCAACATTAGAAAAAATAAAGGAAAAAATACAAGAGAAAATTTATCTCAAAGGATCCAAGGAGTCCCTACGTTGAGTAGTCAAGAGAGTTGATGGTCGCAAATTTCTGATGGAGAGAAGTGATGTGCAAACGGCAAGAGCACATTTTATACAAGAGATGCGGCAACTCTAGACAACTTACAACAGCTTTGTGTACCTGAATGAAACTTGGGTCAACCAGAATTACACTGTATCAAAGTGTTGGGTTGATACCAGAGCCAAGAAAGCCACTGGAATAAAAGTTCCTACAGGGAAAGGGAGCCGCCTTATCATCCTCCATTCTGGAACAAAGTATGGATTTATTAAGAATGCAGACCTTGTATTCCAAGCAAAGAACAGTGGTGACTATCACGATCAAATGACAGCCACGAAATTCGAGGAAAGGTTCAAGAAACAGCTGCTGCCTAACATTCCTCCTAAGTCTGTCATTGTGATGGACAACGCCTCCTACCATTCAGTGCAGCTTGAAAAAATGCCAACAAAGTCATGGCTGAAAGATGACATCAAGGAATGGCTCATCAAGAAAGGAGAACAGCCAGGAGATGAATTATATAAAAACCAACTTTACAATCTTACAAAGAAATACAACACTGGCAAGAAATATGTGATTGACACCATCGCCAAGGATGCTGGACACAGGATTGTGCGGTTACCACCGTACCATTGCCAGTACAACCCTATTGAGCTAATTTGGGCCCAGGTGAAGAGGAACATAGCAGAAAAAATAACTACAAGATGGCAGATCTGAAGCTCCTTGTAAAACAGTCCTTGAGGGAGTTACACCAGCAAACTGGATGAATGCAGTGAAACACACCGATGAGCTGCGAGAAGAGGATACAAAACTTGATGGGACAGTTGATCATGTTCTAGACTCGTTTGTGATCAACACAGCAGACACTTCAGACGAGGATAGTGACTCTGGCAGATATCCTGCCAGTCAACAAGAGGATTAGGCCTCCAGGGGACACCTCTATAAAAAACAACGCGCCTAAGACTTTTACCTCAAAGGTGGTGTGGAAAATAAGTCTCCTCATTAATGATGTTCAAGAATAATTTCAGCTTTGGGCAGTTAATGAAATAATTAAAAAGCTACTTCGATCATATGTGTTTCTTTCAACCACTCAATATATTACTCTGTGTTTCTACTCGTATGTGCACTTATTTGACAGACATGTAAATTACTTGTCTCATTTTCATATATATAACCATAATCTTTATTGCATTTAATGTACTAGTATATAGCTGCATAGGTATTTGGGTCTCTTCTGACTTCTTTTAGAGAAGTCATGCATTAATATAGGTAGAGAACGATCATCACTCCGTTTTCTTTGAAGAAGGTACTGGTATAGCAGTGGCAACGTCGCACCCAAGAGGAGCCACACCTTATGGGTAGCTACGGATGAGTTCTACTATATTACTACTACTACTACTACTTCTACTACTTCTACTACTGCTGCTGCTGCTGTTGCTGCTACAACAACTACTACTACTACTACTTCTACTATTACTACTACTACTATTACTGGTGGTGTTGCTGCTTATAATAATAATAATAATAATAATAATAATAATAATAATAATAGAAATAATAACAGTAATAGTAATAATAATTGTTGTATCTTCTGGCCGTAAAGAAAACAATCAGGATTCCAACTTGTACTATATTGGAAACAATGCAGCATTAATTATGTACAATATATACAATCAGAGAAGTAGCAGGTATGGTGGCAGGTAGGATGGTTAGTAGGCTGGGTGGTAGTAGACCGTTGCGGTGAGTCGCGCTGTGCCGGTCTGGTTTCCGCTTCTTCCTCCTGCACAACACCACCTCTGTTGGGTTCACGCCGCTATCCTCGTGAAACCTCGGAGCTCCGAATAACAAGTGAAGCACGGTGTGTGCTGACGTGTTCATAGCGACGTGGAGAAAACAGAGAGGTATAGTTAGGCCTGACCAACAATCTGGCCAACAACCATAACACCTCCCCACTAGCTGAGGGTTGCCCGAAGCGCTACCCTCATCCTCCGTCGTCTTCTGTTTGAGACGTTTCGAACGTCTTGGATTGTCCGGTCCATAGTGGTCATCGGTGGGTGTCGGTAGTCGAGGATTCCGCCTCTTCTCCAAACGTCTAGCTGGACGGGATGCTGTACCATCTCCATCCTGTGGTTTTGGGTCTGGGATCGGTGAAGTGGACATTAATGCCTCTCCTGGATCATCGTCGTGTTCCACTCCATAGCGGGGGCGTAGCTGGTCGATGTGATGGCGCCATGTAGGACCTCCATGAAGAACACGAACATTAACACTCCTTGACCCAAAAACCTTAGTAACCACGGCTGGAACCCATCGACGTTGCTTGTCTCTCCTAAGGCAGCAGTATAAAGCATAACAGGGTGTACCAACTAAATATGAATGTACCAACTTGGATTCTCGGTGGTTGAGTTCCTCCCTCTGTGACATGGCCGCTCTCTTAGCTTGTCGTCCTTGGGCGACATGAGCAGAAGGAAGGAGCGCATCTAACTTTCACCTAATCTGCCGACCGTTGAGCAGTTCACTAGGAGAGTATCCGGAATCCAAAGGTGTACGTCGGTACTGTAGCAGGAATTCCTGTAGTGCAGCATTTGGCGACAGTGTTGATTTCCTCAAAGACTGCTTGAACGACTGCCTCAGCCGTTCAGCAACACCGTTTGTAGCATGATGGTACGGCTCTCCAGTTAGGTGTACAATACCTCATTGACGGCACCATACCTAGAATTCCTCAGACAAGAAAGTTGTGGCATTATCTGTAACTATAGTGTGTGGGTAACCAAAATGAGCACAAGCCTCTTCTAATAACTCTGTCGTACTTTTCGTGGATGTTGAACTAGTTGGGTATATACAAGGATACTTTGAGTAAGCATCAATTAAAACCAACCAGTTAGAACCCATGAAGTTGATGGCGTGGTCGAGATGCAATCGGCTCCACGGAGTTTCGGGTAGCATCCATGGATGATTAGCTGGTTTTGGGGGCTTGTTTTGGTGCTCACCACAAGTAGAATATGTACGCGACATATTTTCTATGTCATCATTGATTTGGGGCTAGTAAACAACAGAGCGAGCTAGTTGCTTCATCCGCTGCATACCAAAATGACCCAGGTGTATGAGGTGCAGCACCGGTTCCCTCAAGCAGTGTGGGATGACGATCCTTGATCCAAGGAGAAGACAACCATTCTCCGTAGTCAGGGAGTTCGCCAGCTTCATGTAGTGTCGTATCTCCTCCGAGTCAGTAATATGTGGCCACCCTTCCTTGACGTAACGCATAACTGTGGAGATAACTGGATCCTCCCTGGATGCCTTAGCCAACGTACCTGCATCTGTAGGGTTCAACTGTCGGCTAACTGTTTGAATAGTGCAGACAGAAGATACATCTGCTACTTGCTCCTCCCTGTCAAAATTGGCGTCTTCGCCAGCAGGAAGACGGCCGAGAGCGTCCGCGTTCCCATGTTCCCCGTTTTCCTATACTCGATGGTGTAGTCGTACTGGCTGAGAGTGAGGGCCCATCGTGCAATCCTGTTTGCCGCAAGAGCAGGTGTACCCTTCGTGGGACTGAAAAGAGAGACTAATGACTTGTGATCTGTTACAAGAATGAAATTCCTACCATAGATGAACTGATGGAATTTCTGAAGACCATAGACAACCGCAAGTGCTTCTCTCTGTATTTGACTGTAACGGCGTTGTGTATCTGTCAGAGTTTTTGAGGCGTTGGTAGTGGGGCGTTCGGCACCATCGGCGTAACGATGAAACAGTACTGCCCCAATCCCAACTTCTGAAGCGTCGCACGAGATGCCGATCTGCAGATTTGGATCGAAGTGAGCAAGAACAGCGTCCATGCAAAGAATGTCTCGTAGATGCTGGAAAGCTGTCTGCTCTTCATTGCCCCATTTCCATGGAGTTCCCTTCCTGGTGGGGCAGGTCAGTGGCTCTGTTAATGTAGAATGATTAGGTATGAATTTGCTGTAAAACTGCACAGAGCCAAGAAACGAGCGTAGAGACGTCGGTAGGTGGTGGCATCTTGACGACTGCATCAACCTTGCGTCCCTTGGATATGCCGTTACGTGAAAAGTGTATGACCCAGGTAGTCCACCGATGGCTGAGCGAAAATGCACTTCTCAAGGTTGCAGCGTAAGCCCTTGTCCTGCAGACGTTGGAGAAGAGCACGAAGGTTCTGTAGATGCTCCTCTGCATTCGAACCACTCACCAAAATATCGTCCAAGTAGACCGCTACTCCTCGCAGATCACTGGTGAGCTGATCCATGATCTCTTGAAAGTAGCCTGGCGCAGATGATATCCCGAATGGTAGACGAGTTTGAAGCAAGACGCCCAGATGTGTAATGAGGGCCAACTTTTTCTGGCTCTTAGGTCTCAGCTTGATCTGGCTGTAGGCATCCGCTAGATCAATCTTGGTGAAGTAGTAATCCCTACCAAGTTTATGCATCAGATCTTCTGGCAACGGTATGGGGTGTCTGTGTGTTTGCAGATGCTGATAACCGGTTACAGAATAGTCACCACATACCCATAGCTTTTTTCTCTGTTGTCCTGGTGAAGTAGTCTTGACCACTGGCACTACAGGGGTCCCGGATTCATTTAATTGTGTAGGTATCCACACGCCCTTCCTGATGCCAGCGTCGTACGCAGTGTTGAGATCCTCCAGAACAGCGAATGGAACGGTCCTTGGTTTACAGAAGATCGGTTGTGTATCCGGCTTGAATGCAACCTCCAACTCGAAGTCCTTGAGACAACCTAGTTCTGGCAAAAACAAACTAGGAAACTCCTTGCACACCTTCTGACAAGCCTTCTGGAACACGTGGTCGGGAGACTTGTTGTCCAGGACGACATGCACGTCGTTGCTGGGTGTTTTGGGGCCAGCCTCGCACATCAGCGCCCGTACGTCGATGTCCAACTTGCGTATTGCAGTTCGACCTAGCAGATTAAGACACAGGAGAGTGGAGACATTAAATGTTATGTCAGTGTCTCTTGTTGTAGAATCCCCCAAAGAAGCCTTGACAGTAAAGGTACCCAAAACTGGTAAATCATTCCCTGTAGCAGAGACATAACGAACCTGAGCAGGGTGTAGTGTAGGTTTACCCAGACTTGACCAAATACCTGTAGTACAGAAGTTGTCCTTTGCTCTGCTATCCACTTCAAAAGCGAATATCTTCCCATCGAACTGTAACTGTTGCATAACGGGATCATCACTAGAGATACTTCTTACCACTGGAACCGGTAATTTTGATGTGTGATGGTTAACTGATCCCTTGTTCCTTTTCTTTAAACAGACCGCTTCCAGGTGTCCCTTCTTTTGACAGAATCTGCAGATATTATTGATGAACCGGCAGTTCTTGGCAACATGGCCAGTCCTGCCACACCGAGGGCACATCCCTTTGGGAAACGGTGTTTGAGGCTTCATCCCACCATTCCGTGTTGGTGAGGTCCTTTTAAGCTTTAAAACAGGTGTGGTCGTGGAAGCCTTGGAACCATGAACAGTCTCTTTAGCCACTTTTGCAGCGTCCTCCGTTTCCATTGCCACCTCCACAGCTTTACTGAAAGTCAGGTCATCATCACTCATCCTGAAAAGAGTTTTCAAAATGGCCTCATTATCCACTGAACAAATGAAGCGTGTGCGCATTGCTTCATCCTGAGGATCCTTGATGGAGGCAAAGTCGCAGGTAGTGGCGTCCTGGCGAATCCTTGCTGCGAGCTCAGGAATTGTCTCCCCTGGTTTGTGCTGCATAGAAGACCAGAACTTGAAGCGTTCCCTTATGACGAATCTTTTGGGGTCATACTGGTTCTCCATATACTGCCCAATGTCTTTCATAGTAAGCTCGTTTACCATCTTAGGTGTACTCTCTTGACTAGCCAATGTACTAAGTAACTTGTAAATGGAAGTAGTTTGATTGGTAAGAAAGACTTGAGCAAACCTTTCTTCAGGGATAGAGTTAGCTTGTGTGATTGTGTCAAAACGAGCTAAATAATCCTTCCAGAGCTCGGAGGTAGGATCAAAAGAAGTGAGTGAGTGGTGTGAGGGGCGTCGCTTGTACCTTCGCCATGCCGCATATTTGGCCTCGGCAGCAACCCGGCAGCGGTAGCCGAACCATTTAGGGTCTGTGGCTTTGGCGAGGTACGTGCGATGGGGAACAAACTGGGTCTGGAGGTCAAGTAGCTTCGAGGTGAGGACGGAGACCTTCTTCTCCACGTATTCGACGAGCAGCGCCTCCCAATCCGTGGTACTGAGAGCCTGCCGCAGGGATGGCCAGTCAGCCTTCCCTGCGGCAGGCTCTCAGTACCACGGATTGGGAGGCGCTGCTCGTCGAAGACGTGGAGAAGAAGGTCTCCGTCCTCACCTCGAAGCTACTTGACCTCCAGACCCAGTTTGTTCCCCATCGCACGTACCTCGCCAAAGCCACAGACCCTAAATGGTTCGGCTACCGCTGCCGGGTTGCTGCCGAGGCCAAATATGCGGCATGGCGAAGGTACAAGCGACGCCCCTCACACCACAACCTCGCCCTCCACCGAGCTGCGTGCAGGAGGATGACAGCCACATCCAAGTGGGCGCGGCAGCACTGGGAGGAAGTGATGAGGAGCAAACTCACTGGTCCTGGAGTGGGGAGCAAGGCGTGGTGGGCGCTCGTCAAGGAGCGGCAGGGCGTGCTGAGACAGGACAGCGTGCCCCCCCTCACCAGGCCAGACGGGTCCACGGCTACTAGCAGCGATGACAAGGCTGCTCTCCTGGCCGAACTATTTGCACAAAAAATGCAAGTAGACGACCCTCACCGCCCTCCACCTGAGCTGCCCCGAGAGACTGACCACACCATCACGTCGGTCTCCGTCACCGCGGCACAGGTGAAGAGAGTACTCGAGGAAATCGATGCAGGAAAGCCACAGGCCCTGACAACATCAGTCCTCGGGTACTAAAGAACTGTGCCGAGGAGTTATCTGCACCTCTCGCCAACATCTTCGCTGCCTGCCTCGAGGAGGAGAAGTGGCCATCTGCCTGGAAAGAAGCCTGTGTGGTTCCCGCCCACAAGAAAGACTCCAGGACGGACCCGAGCCACTACCGACCCATCTCCCTGCTGTCGGTTGTTGGCAAGGTGTTTGAGAAGATGTTGGCTGCCGCCCTAGAGAAACACCTTGCAGACAACGGTCTCCTCTCGCCTCACCAATTTGGGTTCAGGCCGGGCCGATCCACCTCAGATCTGCTTCTCCTCCTCTCACAAGAGTGGCAGGACTCCCTCGACGAAGGCCGGGACACACTCGTGGTGGCGCTTGACATCGCGGGCGCCTATGATCGGGTGTGGCACTCCGCCCTGCTGGCAAAGCTGCGTGCCAAAGGCGTAGCCGGGAGCCTGCTGTCTCTTCTTGATGACTACCTCCATGGTCGTTCACTACGGGTAGTCATCAATGGACGGTCCTCAGCGCCTGCCCCCATAGAGCCTCAGTTCCACAGGGCTCTGTATTAGGGCCAGTCCTGTGGAACATATATATAGACGATTTACTTCGCCAGCTCCCCACAGTCAAAGCCTATGCTGATGACTGCACGGTGGCCGTCTCCTACTGCCGCCAGGACAGTAGGCGCGCTGTTGCTGCAGTCAACAGGCAGCTGAAAACTGCAGAGGAGTGGGGGGCGCTATGGCAGGTCAACTTCGCGCCTGAGAAAACACACGCTATGGTCGTCTCCCGGTCCCCCGCCGCCACCCAGGCCGTGGAGGGACAAATAAGGTTTGGGGGTGTCCAGCTGCCCCTCCAAGACGACATCAAGATCCTGGGTGTGGCCATTGACCGGGAGCTGCGCTACGACCAGCACCTCGCGTCTGTGGCCCGCCAGACCTCTCAGCGTGTGTCAGCCCTCCGCAGGGTGGCAAGCAACCTGGATCCCCAAGGCATCCTGACGCTGTACAAGGCTCAGATCCGCCCTTGTATGGAATACGGAGCCTTGACGTGGATGTCCAGTGCTGTCACCCACACCAGGCGACTCGATGCGGTGCAGAGGCGCGCTCTCCGACTGCTGGGGGACGATGAGGAGTTCGCCGACGGTGTGACATCCCTGGAGCACCGTCGCGATGTGGCAGCTCTGACAGTCTGCCACAAGACACAGGTGCTCCACACTCCCCACCTCACCCGCCTGTACTTGCCGCCTCACCACGCCCAACGCGCGACGCGACAGGCAGCGGCCGGAAGACGTGTGACGGTGCCACGATCACACACGTCACAGCATCTGAGGACGTACAAGGCCAGGGCAGCGCGTCTCTGGAACGGCTTCACGGAGGCCACACCTGGTGTGGCAGACATGTCAAATCACCAGGCGAAAGTGGCTGCCAACACCTGGAGAGGCACACTCCCCACACCGTTCCTGTCCAGCTCCTCCTGTACATAATGTATATAAAGTATAGTGTATCATGCTAGTTGGCGCGGGTACCACCTCAGGTACCTGCCACCCACATAAACTTTTAGAATAGTTGCCTAGTGTCCACTAGCAACTTTAAGTTTATTATGTAAATATTGTAGTGGTAACTAAGTTTAAAAAAAAAAAAAAAAAAAAAAAAACTTCGGTATGCTATACCGGTGTAGAAGTAACCTTAAGAGTGGATCCTTCACGGGGTGGTGTGAGGCGATCGACCGTCTCTTTCATCTGCTGCTGCTGTATCACCATCTGCTGTTGCATCAGTTCCACCAATGTAGCAATCTCCGCCATAGTTGTAGAGTTGAGGGCGAGGAAGTAGTGGAACTGGCCGCGTAATTACTCTTGTAAGCTGGAAAGCACTTTAGAGCCATTAGACGTGCAGGTTTGCTGGATCCTACTCACTGCGCCAATTTATCCAATTTATCCTGTTGTTTCTTCTGGCCGTAAAGAAAACA
>NC_059278.1:11815509-11823009 GCF_017591435.1 Portunus trituberculatus | reverse complement strand
AAGGAAGGAAGGTAGGAAGGAAGGAAGGTAGGTACGTGTGGCATGTCACCAATAGAGACGTCACTATGATTCAGAACAAGAAGCTCGTAAAAGATGTCCCTTCTATCACATTAATATTGAGAGACTGATCACACTATACTCTCTCTCTCTCTCTCTCTCTCTCTCTCTCTGGGTAGATGGATGAGAAATATATTAAATTCCCACGTCCACGCTTTGTTTACATCGAGATCAGCTGATTAGTAAGGGATCGAGGCGCCATCTCTTATCGTTCTCATTAATTAACATGGCAACAGTGACGTATGCACTGGAATAGAACAGAATGACACCCTTTCTTTCGTCCGCCTATATAAGTCACCCCGAATCATTAGTATGGAATTTAATGTGCCTATGTGAAGTGCAATGTACAAGATAGGAGGATAAAAAGATAGTAAAGAATTTCAGGAATTTTTTTAAGGTTACATGATTTTTTTTTTGTCACTTATTTTCCCTTTTTAGGTACATGCATTCTCTCTCTCTCTCTCTCTCTCTCTCTCTCTCTCTCTCTCTCTCTCTCTCTCTCTCTCTCTCTCTTATTTTTGTTGTTATTTTTTCATTCTCTATTCATCTCTATCTTTTCCTTTCTTTACATATTAGTAATCTCTCTCTCTCTCTCTCTCTCTCTCTCTCTCTCTCTCTCTCTCTTATTCTCTTCTTTTGTTATTTTTATTCTCTTTCATCTCTATATTTTTTTCTTCTCTCTCTCCTCTCTCTCTCTCTCTCTCTCTCTCTCTCTCTCTCTCTCTCTCTCTCTCTCTCTCTCTCTCTCTCTCTCTCTCTCTCTCTCTCTCTCTCTCTCTCTCTCTCTCTCTCTCTCACGGTTATTCTTATTATTTTCTCCTCACTAACTTTCCTTGATCATTTTTCCCTTTCGTGTCTCTACAATTACAATAACTTTCTAACTTACAACTCACCCCTCCCCACACCCCCATCTTCCCTCTCCCTCTCTCTCTCTCTCTCTCTCTCTCTCTCTCTCTCTCTCTGGGTGGCTCGATGCCCGCCCAGCCGCCGGACAGCTCCCACCATTGTCCAGCTCCGGCCACAATTAGCCGAGCTTCACAATGCAACTGATACACATCTTAAGGCTTCATTAGGCTGATGGCCCTGAGAATTAGCCGTGAATTATCACCTGTGCATTAGCCGCTTTCCCCGCCCGCCCGCCCGCCATGCCCGCCAGTGAGGTAAGCTACACACACACACACACACACACACACACACACACACACACACACACACAGAGAGAGAGAGAGAGAGAGAGAGAGAGAGAGAGAGACTGTACCACTTGTCTTAATAATAACATCCTTCCCAAATCACGCAATTTTACGCGATAATCCGAATTGTTGTGTACGAAAGATGCGGAGAGAGAGAGAGAGAGAGAGAGAGAGAGAGAGAGAGAGAGAGAGAGAGAGAGAGAGAGGAGGTGGGGGGTACAATACAGGATAAGGAGAAGAGATGAACAGTAAAAATAGTTAATTAAGAAAAAGATTATTTAAATATGATAAAGGATGTAATTAATAGGAAAAGGATGAAGGAGGGAGGGAGGGAGGGAGGGAGGAGGAATGACTGAATGAAGTAAGTAAGTAAGTAAGTAAGTAAGTAAGTAAGTAAGTAAGGAAGGAAGGAAGGAAGGAAGGAAGGAAGGAAGGAAGGAAGGAAGGAAGGAAGGAAGGAAGGAAGGAAGGAAGGAAGGAAGGAAGGAAGGAAGGAAGGAAGGAAGGAAGGAAGGAAGGATGGATGGATGGATGGATGGATGGATGGATGGATGGATGGATGGATGGATGGAAAGAAGGAAAGAAAGATACAAAAAAAAAAAAAATAAAGGGAAGAAGGATGTATAGGGAAGAAAAAAAAAAGAATATACGATGATGTGGAAGAGGAGAATACGACGGCGGAGAAGGAGAAGGATAAGGAGGAGGAGGAAAATTACAAAAAATGAAAAAAAGAAAAAGATCCATAGAAAATTTACAAAAAATTCTAACGAAAATCAACAACAAAAACGCCAATGACGATGATGACAACAAACAATGACAACAACAACAATGACGAAGACAAAAGGCGATGATAGCGTCAGTGGCGGCAGCTCCTCCCCTTCCAGCCCCATCCCTGTCCCTCCCATCACCGCCGCCTCGCCTATTACTTCTAAATTAGCGTTAATTGCCTATTATGGGGAGGGAGAGAGAGAGTCCCCAAGGCAAACAGTGTCCTTTCCTCCTCCCCTTGTCCCTCCCCCATTTCCTTTTTACAAGCTCTATCTTAAAAATTGAGGGAGGGGAGAGGGGAGAGGGGAGAGAGGAGAATAGGAGGGGGGGATGATCGGGCACTATCCTGTTATCTGATAATCTTAAAGGGATGGACAGACTACCCGGGTGGTCGCCAGGCGCTAAGAGAAAGGGAAGGGGAAGAGGAAAAGGAAGGGATAGTGAAATGAGGGGAAGAGGAAAGATGAAAGAGTAGAGGTGGTGGCGTTTGTGTGCAAGGGAAAATGAGGAGGAAAAAGGAAAAGGGAAGAGGAAAAGGACGAAGAAGGAGAAGGGGGCAGTGAGATGAGGGGAAGAGAAAAAAAAATGAAAGAGAAGAGGTGGTGGTATTTGTATGCGAGGGAAGACAAGGAGCAAGAAAGAAGGGAAAAGAGGAAGAGGAAGAAGAATGGGAAAAGGGAGAGTGAAATAAGGGAAAGATACAAAAAAATAACAGGTGGTTTTTGTATTGAGCGTGAGCGATGATGAGGAGGAAAAGAAGGAGAAGAGGAAGAAGAGGAGGAAAGGGAAAGCAGACGATAAAGTTAAGGGAAGAGTAGGTGAAAGGTGAAAGAGGAGAGATAATGGTGCACGGAAATTTGAAGAGGAAGAAAGGAAATGGAAGAGGAATGAGAAAGAAGAATAAGAAAAGGGGGAAAAGGGGAAAGAATAGAATAAAGATGTTAGAGAAGAGATGGTGTTGATATGCTAGGAAACATGAGAAGGAAGAAGGGGAAGAGGAAGAGGAGGAGAAAAGGGAAAGGGAAAATAAAGTGAAAGAAAAAGTACGTGAAAGATGAAAGAGAGTAGTAGTAGTGCAAGGAATGAAATGTGAACAGAAAGAAGGATGGAAGAGGAATGAGGAAAAACATAAATGGAAGAAGAAGGAAGAACACGAATAGAAAAGGGAAAATTAAAGTGAGGGGAAGAATGAAAGAAAGAAGCGAAAGAGACAAGTGGTGGCAATGACATGCAAGGAAACATGAGAAGAAAGAAGTAGAGGAAGAAGAAGATGAAGAAGAATGTGGAAAGAGGTAAATAAAATAAAGGAAAGAGTAGACGAAAAACGAAAAAGAAAAATTGATAGTATGCAAAGAAAGATGATCAGGAACATGCAAGTGAGGAAAGGGAGGAAAAGGAAGGTAGGAAAAGGTGAGGGGAAGGAAGAAGAGACCTAAGAAGGGAAGAGAATGTTGAAAGGGATATAAGTGAAGGGAAGAATACGAGGAAGAAGGTATCACGTTAGTGGAATGAAAAAAAACAAACAAATGAATAGATAAATAAAATAAATAAATAAAGATAAACGAATGAATAAAAGTGAAAAAATGAGGAGGGTATGAGTGAAGAAAGAAAATGAAAAGGAAGAGACGGGAAGTAAGGAAAGGAAAGAAGGAAGGATAGAAAAAAGGGAAGAAGAGAAGGAGGTAGAAAAGTAAAGAATAATTATCAACGCTTTTTTTTCTTTATCACCTCTTTCTCCTCTTTTCCTTATCAAGACAAACGGGTAGAAAAATAAATAGTGAACAAAAAAGTGTTTTACGTCATGTATATAAAAAAAATATTACAATAAAAAAAAATATACGAGACAAGATCATAACCATAATTAGGTTACCAGAGAGAGAGAGAGAGAGAGAGAGAGAGAGAGAGAGAGAGAGAGAGAGAGAGAGAGAGAGAGAGAGAGAGAGAGAGAGAGAGAGAGAGAGAGAGAATATACGAAGACAAGGTGAGAAGATTTAGCTGAGCTGACAAGTATGAGAGAGAGAGAGAGAGAGAGAGAGAGAGAGAGAGAGAGAGAGAGAGAGAGAGAGAGAGAGAGAGAGAGAGAGAGAGAGAGAGAGAGAGAGAGAGAGAGAGAGAGAGAGAAAGTGAGGTGACATGATATGCAAGAAAGTGGTATGTATAATGTGCTATTGGAGATGTGAAGGGGTGACAGTGATAGTGCAGTGAGTGGTGTGGGCAGGGGGACAATAGAGGGGTGTGAAGAGAGAGGACGACCATATTTTGCAACACTTCTGCACCGCATCTTCACTATACTACTTTCAAAAGGTTATATACATATACACGTCGTTGAAGTGCCACGGAATTTTTAAGGGTGTTTTTATGGTTTTAGTGACAGATGAACAAGCTTTACACA
Organism: Portunus trituberculatus; assembly: GCF_017591435.1. Lineage (NCBI taxonomy): Eukaryota > Metazoa > Arthropoda > Malacostraca > Decapoda > Portunidae > Portunus > Portunus trituberculatus. The sequence continues at coordinate 11,818,602 of NC_059278.1, read as the reverse complement.
CTATTAGGTAAAGAAACACAACTGGAAAGCTCTGTGGCCTTGGAAGACAGTCGTGGTGGGAGAACATATAGCGTTTCAGAAAACAGTACTTTCAAAAAGGGTATTTTGCTGAAGTGCCTTGGGTTTTTAAGGGTGTTTTTATACTTCCAGTGACAGATGAACAAGATTTACATACTATTGGTTATAGACAAAGACTATTGAAAACCCTGATAATATTCTGTTTCCTCTGAAAATAATCATGGTGAGAGAACAGAACATTTTTTAGTGCAGTACTTTGAAAAAATAGTGTAGTTGAAGTCATACGAGTTTTTAAGGATGTTTTTCTTTTTTTTTTACGATTCTAGTGATATATGAACAAGATTTTCACATCATTAACTTGAGAAACACGATTGAGAACCCAGTTAATTATCTCTGTGACCTTGGAAAATAGTGGTAAGAACATAGAGTTTTTGAAATATAGTACTTTCAAGAGTGTCTAGTTGAAGTTAAACGGGTTGGTAAGATTCTAGTGGGAGTGTAGGTTGAGCATCCTCACTCGGGGCAACGGTTTCCTAGCGGGTGGGTTTTGAGATAGGAGGTACCCCAAAAAGTATCTCCTTTAGCCCATTAATTCCCGTGAAAAGCCCATATGGTATAAATAAATAAAAAAAAAGATGGACGTGATGTTAACATTATCAATTAGAGAAACACTATTGACGACTCGGCTAATCATCTCAATGGTCTTTGAAAATAGTGGTGAGAGAATACAGTAGCTACTTTCAAAAGCATATATTTTGAAGTTATACAGGTTTTCAAGGATGTTTTTACGATACTAATGGCAGATGAACAAGATTTTTACATCATTACAGTAACTAGAAAAACAATATTGAGGACCTGTGTAATTTTTGTACACCGTATTGAGAGAATACTTTCAGAAGAGTGTAGTTGAAGTTATAGGAGTTTTTAAGGGTGTTTTTACGATTCAGGTAACAACTGAATAATATCAATTAGAGAAACACTATTGAGAACCCAGCTAAGCATATATCTGGTCTTTGAAAATACTGGTGAGAGAACGTACTACTTTTAAAAGGATCTAGTCTACGTTATACGGGTTTTCAGCGTGTTTTTATAATTGTAGTGACAGATGAACAAGAATTTCACACTATTAATTAGGTAAACACTATTGAGAAACCGGCTAATCATGTGTCCCTTGAAAATAGTGGTGAGAGAACACAGCATTTCTGAAGCGGACTTAAGGGAAGATGATGTATAGGAGGGTATGGGTATCCGGAGGGTCAGGGGAAGGTGTGGGTGGTGGCGTGGTGGGGGAGGAGGGGGAGGTGGGGTCCAATATTGACCACCCAACACAGGAGGGTCGCGTGGGGCACCTCTGGACAAACTGGTGAGGCCGCGCGTTGTGTTGACACGGCCAGCATGAAAGGCGCCGCGCAAACACACACACACACACACACACACACACACACACACACACACACACACACAGAGAGAGAGAGAGAGAGAGAGAGAGAGAGAGAGAGAGAGAGAGAGAGAGAGAGAGAGAGAGAGAGAGAGAGTGTGTGTGTGTGTACCTGTATAATACCTTATCATACCGAGACATTTTAATCCCTTCATGTTTATTGGCCGTAAAAAACTCACTTCACATCCATTAAAGAATTAACGTAAGAAAAGTCCACGATTCTAATTAATATCATGAGTCATCTGAATATTTGTTTACAGAAGAATAACCACAAAAACATATAAAAAAACCTAGCCATTTAAATACATCCAAGTGATTGAAGGAAAAGGTATATAACAAAAAAAAAAAAAAACTTTGTGTGTGTGTGTGTGTGTGTGTGTGTGTGAGAGAGAGAGAGAGAGAGAGAGAGAGAGAGAGAGAGAGAGAGAGAGAGAGAGAGAGAGAGAGAAGACGGGATATATGACGGAGGAAGACGGTACGAGTATGAAGGATGGAGAGAAGAATGAAAGACGGGGAGGGAGGGAGGGAGGGAGGGAGGGAGGGGGAGGAGGGAGGAAGGGAAGGAAGGAAGAAGGGAGGAGTATGCATGGAACCAGAGGAGGAGAAGAGGAGAGGATGAGGAATGAGACACAGGGGACTAAGGTGAGAGGCACCTCAAACCCCCCTCCCCCCCTTTCCTCCCCACATGGTCTGAGCACACTGTACCTTTTCTTCTATTACTATTTCTAAATTCCATAGTGTTCTGTCCTATATACTTATCCTTCGTTCCTCCTCCTCCTCCTCCTTCCTTTATTCATACTATAATTACAGTATTTTCGTCATTTTAGTTTTGTATTATCTATCGTTCGCCCGTTATTTCATCCTTAGTTTCCTCTTTCTTTTTTTCTTCGGTGCAATATCGTCTTTTCTTTGTCATTTTCTTTACTGTCTTTTGCCTTCATTCTTTGTTCCGTCTGGTTATCGCATTACTATTTTGTCGTCTTGTATTTTGCTTAGTGTTAAGTTTCTTCTCTGCTACAATGATGTTTTATCGTTCTCCTCTTCTTATCTTTCATATTTACTGTACACGAACTTTAATTTCTTTTCCATTAATTGTCTTGCCAGTCTTTTTTCCAATCTCTCTCTTTTATTTCATCTTGAATTTCCTAGTTTTCCTTGTGGTTCTAAGCTTGTATGTGCGTATGTACGTGCAGTCTTCTCCCATGCCTCTCTCTTAATGATCCTTCGCTTCGTTAATCCTTCTCTTTATCCATCTCCTCTCCTTACCTCTCCTTAATTCCCCCTCCTGCCTCGCCATCATGAGAAAGATTTACACTACACGTAGAGAGTGATTTCTTTAAGGCAATGATTTTTTTTGTGTTCGCCTTTTTTACATACTCCACGCTGTGTGTGTGTGTGTGTGTGTGTGTGTGTGTGTGTGTGTGTGTGTGTGTGTGTGTGTGTGTGTGTGGGGTCGTATAACTCAAATTTTGGCAGGTGTCTCCGCCCGCCCCTCGGTCCTCCTCCCTCTCCTCCCATCCCCCATACTCCACTTCCTTCCCTTCCTTCCTTCCCCTGCATCCCTCCACCCTCACCTCACGCCCTCATCACCCCAGCCTCCACCCAGTCCACGCCCCCCAATCACCTCCCCCTTTCCC
>NC_059278.1:11808009-11810509 GCF_017591435.1 Portunus trituberculatus | reverse complement strand
AAGAAACAAACAAACACAAACATAAAGGAGATATCTGTCTAAAATGAACGAGACAAAGAAAAACGAAAGATAAAATAGACAAGAAAATATAAACGTCAAGCATTTTCCAATACTTTATTTTCTTTCACCGTAACTTGGAAATCGTCACCGTGGACAGCTAACACACACACACACACACACACACACACACACACACACACACACACACACACACACACACACACACACGAATGAACAAAGTATTTACCGTTACCAACACGCACTGCCCAAAACAAAAAGAAAAATGTAGAATGAAATCTGAAACACATAACAAAAAACTTGACTCACAAAATTTTGGTCCATCTCGAAAAACCTTGAATCTTTGCTGAGTAAGGAAGGAAAACACAAAATGAATGTGGTATTGACGATTAGAAATGAAATACAAGGTGACAAATACACTATAGGAGAAATGCATGAGTACTTTTTTTTTTATCATTACTTATTACAACAAAGTACTTCCTCCATTAACAACACCAACACGGCACTAGCACCTCCACATGCATGACATATAGTTCACATCCACCAGAACTCATCACAATCGATTCATCACCACCACCACCACCACCACCATCACAACCTCCGAATTCCACCAAGCCTTTACAATCCAACACCACCGGACCACAACTGCTTTAGATCCACTACAAACCACCACCACCACAACCACACCAAAGTCCACCACTGCAATCCACCTTATCCTTCACTACCACTGTAAAGACTCCACACATCCACTACTCCCTGCTACTCCCTCTATCACCTCCACCTTCAAAAGCATAAAGAGCCACAAAATATAGGCAAAATCTTGATCTTGTCTACAGTTTGTTATTCTCCGCTTCTCTGTCGCCTGTCAGTGTTGGTTTATGTTCCTGCGAAGCTCCGTAAAAAAAAAAAAAAAAAAAAAGTTTAGACAGCAGGAGTTAACAATTCAAGATTTTTTTCAGTCCATATTCTTTCTTACAAATGTTTATGTTTGTGTGTTATGATACTTGCATTGTGTTATTTACATTATTATTACTATTATTATTATTATTATTATTACTATTATTATCATAGCTACTGTAAAGTCTCTCTCTCTCTCTCTCTCTCTCTCTCTCTCTCTCTCTCTCTCTCTCTCTCTCTTGTAATTTAAAACGCTACTTGTTAATAAACATAAAGCAACTCCTTATGTAATAAAGGTTGAACTGTTTCCGGAGTTTTCTTGTAGATCCTGGAGATGAAAGGTATAGGCCTACAGGAGGAGGAGGAGGAGGAGGAGGAGGAGGAGGAGGAGGAGGAGGAGGAGGAGGAGGAGGAGGAGGAGGAGAAGAAGAAGAAGAAGAAGAAGAAGAAGAAGAAGAAGAAGAAGAAGAAGAAGAAGAAGAAGAAGAAGAAGAAGAGGAAGGGGAAGGGGAAGAAGAAGAAGGAGAAGGAGAAGGAGAAGGTAAAGGAGAAAAAGAAGAAGGAAAAGGAGAAGAAGGAGAAAGAGAAAGATAGAGGAGAACAAGTAAAAACGGCACTGAAATATTCTCTCTCTCTCTCTCTCTCTCTCTCTCTCTCTCTCTCTCTCTCTCTCTTTCCTGGGGCATGACGCAGCCTGGCCCGCCCCACCGCGCCCCGTCCCGTGACAGGCCAAGTCGGCGGGACAACAAAGCCTCACTTACCTGCCCGTCACGCTATTGTTTCATGCACTTTCACACCAACTTGTTTTTTCTCCTTAGTCTCCCTTTAGCTAATGGATGCATAGAAAACGGTGACGGGGATGACACCTATTACCACGAGGAGGAGGAGGAGGAGGAGGAGGAGGAGGAGGAGGAGGAAAGAGTGAAAGGAAAGCAGGTGTGATGGGTGAGAAGAAAAAAGGTTTAGTCTTATTGCTTCTTTTTTTTCCTTCTTTCCTTATGAGGTTAAAACACGCCCCACCTGACGCCTCACCTGTGCTGCTTTGTTCTACAGGTGTTCAAAACTGTATATAGCCTCTCTCTCTCTCTCTCTCTCTCTCTCTCTCTCTCTCTGTCCTTTCTTTTCTTCGTCTATTTTCTCTCTTTTCACCTGTTTTCATATTCTTGTCTCCTTCTCTTGTTTTTTTTTCTTATCTGTTATTTTTCTTCTCCTTCTCTTCCTTCTTGTTTTATTATTCTTTCTTTTTTTCTAAGTCTTTGTTATCTTCTTCTCATTCTCTCTTCCTCACAGTCTTTTTACTGATACTGTTTTTTTTTTCCTAATTTTTCACCTTCGTTCTCTAATCCTTCTTTATGTATCCACAAAACTTCTTCGCTACCTTCTTTTCCTTCCTAATTATACTTTCCCTTTTCTTTTCTTTTTCCTTCCCTCTATCCCTATATTCTCTAAAATCTTTTTCTTCCTTTTCTTTTTCTCTTCATTTTCCTTTCTCTCCTTCCTCTCGCCAACTTCACCATCTTCTTTCTTTTCCTATTCTTTCTTCTTCCTTTCCTCCACGTTTTTCCTTCCTACTTCTTTCTCGCCT
>NC_059278.1:11795509-11800509 GCF_017591435.1 Portunus trituberculatus | reverse complement strand
TAGTAGTAGTAGTAGTAGTAGTAGTAGTAGTAGTAGTAGTAGTAGTAGTAGTACAAAAGAAGAAGAAGAAGAAGAAGAAGAAGAAGAAGAAGAAGAAGAAGAAGAAGAAGAAGAACAGAAGGATGAGGAGGAGGAAGAGGAGGAGGAGGAGGAGGAGGAGGAATACAAAGGAAAGCCAAACAGCAACAGATCTCGCGGTACTTTCAACGCTGGTTGCTAACTACTTTTAACTAGCTAAAAGAGGAGGAGGAGGAGGAGGAGGAGGAGGAGGAGGAGGAGGAGGAGGAGGAGGAGGAGGGAGAAGGAGAAGAAGAAGAAGAAGAAGAAGAAGAAGAAGAAGAAGAAGAAGAAGAAGAAGAAGAAGATGTAGTAGTAGAAGTAGAAGTAGAAGTAGTAGCAGTAATGGTAGTAACCATTCTCATACGCTTTACATTTAGTTGCCTATTTCTTAAAACAATAAAAAATGAGCGAATACATAATATCTCTCTCTCTCTCTCTCTCTCTCTCTCTCCGAAGCCGTCTCCGCGGAGGGCCTGCTTGGCGTCGCGGATGAATAATAGTGCACCGTGGCTAACCGGCCGTGATTAATGTATTCCTCCGCGTCATCCTCCACCAATCAACGAGTCGCGCGGGAAAATAATTGGTCCTGCGCCGCGAATTATGGCGTCTCCTACGTTTCCTCTTCTACTCCTGCAACGCACATCCATTTCTTCCTCCATGTTTTTCCCTCCCTCACTCGCCTCTTATCTCTATCTCGAGGGAGATAAGGAGATGTTGGAGGCGTGGAGCGGCCGATGGAGAAGATAAGTCGGCTTCTGGAGGTAGGATGAGGGAGATACAGGGGGATAAGAGTGAGTCTTCCTATCACTCATGTAGGAGAGGCAGTAGGAGTGAGGCTGAGGGACGCAAGGAGGGTGTGGCGAGGACTAAGCTTCATTTCTCATTGTTGTTTTGGTTTTCTTCGTCTGATTTCTAGGTTTTCTCCTCCTCCTCCTCCCTCTTTTTTTTCTTCTTCTATCTAGACAGCCATCGCTAACGAATCATCTCAGAGAAGTTTTAGATCTTTTTCCTTCTTTCTTCATTCTGTTTCTTTCTTCCTTCTTTTCTTTCTTCCTATTGTTGCTGCTGCTGCAGCTGCTACATCTACGTAGCACCACTAATACTATTACTACTTCTATAAGTACTACTACTATAAGTACTACTTCTACTACTACCCACTGCTACCACCATTACCACCACCACCACCACCACTACTACCACCACTACTACTACTACCACTACTACCACCACCACCTACTACTTCTACTACTACTACTACTACTACTACTACTACTACTACTACTACTACCATAATAATAATAATAATAATAATAATAATAATAATAATAATAATAATAATAATAATAATAATAATAATAATAATAATAATAATAATAATAATAATAATAATAATACGAGAAAATAAGAAAATAACAACAACAAAATGAGGAAAAGAAGAAGAAGAAGAAGAAGAAGAAGAAGAAGAAGAAGAAGACGAAGACGAAGAAGAAGAAAAGAGGAAGAAGAGGAAGAAGAGAAGGAACAATGACTAGCTGCAACAACAATAACAACAACAGCAAAACGAGGAAGAAGAAAACGAAAAAGAAGAGAAAGAAAACAAACACTAACAACAACAACATCACCAACAACAAACGTTTCATAACACTCAAGAAAAGCGTCACTAGCCACGTGACTGGGGAAGGTCATTACACTAATTAGACCTGAGTGACTCTTGACCTCCCCACACTGCCTATTACGTCACACATTATTGCCCTACACCACCACTACCACTCCCACAACCATCACCATCACCACCACCACTTCCGCTTCCTTTAATTTCTTTCTTTCATCTTATATAGGTTATGAATATTCTCTCTCTCTCTCTCTCTCTCTCTCTCTCTATCACCCTTTCTTTTCCTAACTTCATTCATTCACTCCTATTTCTTATTCTTCCTCCTTTATGATTTCTCATTCTTCTATTCGTGTTCATCTCCTTCCTCTCTCCCATGGCTTGTTTTCCCTTTATCCTCTTCTTATCCTCTCCTCCCACTCGTCGTTAACTAATGAGGGTGAATATATTAAGAGATATCCTCGTTATAGACCAACACGCCTCCTGGTTTAACCCTTTCTCATGTAGTACGCCTCTATCAAGTGACTATTGTAATATCTAATCTGTGGTCAGTATATCATCTATCTATCTACCAGTATTTATGTGTAACTTATTTCTTTTATCTTTATCTATATTTCATTATCCTTTTTGTCAGTTATTTTCTCCCTTCGTCAGTTCATCTTATCTACTTAAGTTTCCTCTTCACTTTCTCACTGTTCCCACTTCTTGTTTTCTCTTCTTTCCTTCTCTTCACTATTCTTTCTAATCCATCTACTTACTCTCCTTTTCAGTTTCTCATTGTTTCCTCTTTTTATTTTCCCTTCTCTCCTTTCCACTCTTCTTTTCTACCCTCATCTTCCTTCGATTCTCTCTATCGTTTCACCTTCTCTTCTCACTGTTGTATATTTTCCTCTCCATTCCTCTAATGTTGCATCTTCTTTCGTGATTTCATTCCCCTTCTCATCTACAGCGTTATCTTCTTTTTTCCAAACTTTTCTTCATTTTTAATCGCTAAAGTTTACATAATTTCCTCACTCCATTTTTTCCCTCATTTTCTTAGCCTTTGTGTTGTTGCGTTTCTTCACTTCCTCATCTTATCGTCTTCTCTTCTCCTCCCTCTACTGTTCCCTCCCTTCCTCACCTCACACACCAACCCTTCTTATTCCTCCACTCCACCTCAAACATCACTGCTCATCCCTCCCCACTGCTCCCTGCTTACATCATCTCATCTTTGCATCACCTCTCTTCATCCCACCCCTGTTCCCCTGTTCTCTCCACTCTTCCCTCCCTTTCCCATCTTACAGATCACCTCTCTTCTCACCTTACCATCTCCTCTTGTCATTCCTCCACTGTTTCCTCCCTTCCTCACCTCACTATACTCTCCACCTTTCTTTTCCTTCCTCACCTCGCACATCACCTCTCATCTCTCCCCACTGTTCCCTGCTTTCATCACCTCTCCTCTCCTCTCCCCTCCTCCATCAGGTTGACTTCTTAATAGTCCCCACCGACGTAGATCATAACCTGGATGCCGGTTCTCTTAAACACCTAATGTGGGGTTGCCAGGCGCTCCACGCTACACATACTCTGGCTTCTATCTCCTCACCGCCTCACACGTGCCTTGGTCTTCCTTGGTCTTCCCTCGCGTGGTAATTATTGAGAGTAAGGAAGCAAGGTTAGGTATAGGTTAGGTTAAGAGTAAAGGGAGCAAGGTTAGATTAGCTTAGGTTAGGAGTAAAGAGAGTAAGGTCAGGTTTGATAAAGATTTGAATGTAAAACGAGCAAAGCTGGGTTAAGAATAAAGAAGCAAAGTTAGTGAGAGAATGAGAGGATATGATGAGCTGTGTTTACTTATACTCTCTCTCTCTCTCTCTCTCTCTCTCTCTCTCTCTCTCTCTCTTTTTTATTCATCCAAAGAGGCGTAACACGGAGACAAGTGAAGCGGAGCCTTACCTGTGTAATTCACCTCACCTCGGTCGTCTGCTGGTCACCCAGCCAGTCTTCCCCATCACGGAGCGAGCTCAGAGCTCAAAGACCGATCTTCGGGTAGGACTGAGACCACAACACACTCCACACACCGGGAAAGTGAGGCCACAACCCCTCGAGTTACATCCCGTACCTATTTACTGCTAGGTGAACAGGGGACACACAATACGAAGTTCGCCCATTTGCCTCGCCGCTTCCCGGGACTCGAACCCGGCCCTCTCGATTGTGAGTCGAGCGTGCTAACCACTACACTACGCGGTGTGTGTGTGTGTGTGTGTGTGTGTGTGTGTGTGTCGCATTCTTTACCATTATCACTACCACTTTCTTGACTTTCATTATGAAGTGCACCATTGTTGAAGTAAATCTGTGCTTCATTCCTGTAGGTGAGTGGGAAGATAGAGGAGGACGAGGCAGGTGAGAAAGGGAATAAAGAGGGAGGAGGAAGAGGGAAATACGCTACGTGTGAAGTGAAAGATAAGGAGGGTAAAGGGGAGGTAAAAGGGAGAAGGAAAGGGAGGGAAGAGGAAGGTTTTTGGAGGGAAAATTAAGAGAAGACTGCGATGTGAAACCACGGGAGAGAATGTTATTAGGATGCTAATTGGAGAGAGAGAGAGAGAGAGAGAGAGAGAGAGAGAGAGAGAGAGAGAGAGAGAGAGAGAGAGAGAGAGAGAGAGAGAGAGAGAGAGAGAGACTTCCTCGCCATACACACATTTAAGGGGAGAGCAAAGGATGGATAGATGAGACGGAAGAAGAGGAGGGGGAGAAGAGAAGGGGGAGAGGGGAGAGGGAGAGAAAGGAGAGATTATGGGCGGTTATACTCCATTTTATCTCCTCTTTCTGTTGCGGTGGTCTTGCTGTCTTTGCCCCCAGCAAGGAGTCATCATTTCACTCTCTCTCTCTCTCTCTCTCTCTCTCTCTCTCTCTCTCTCTCTCTCTCTCTCTCTCTCTGTTACGTATTAATTCATCTACTTTCTCCTTTTCTCCTTTACATAATCCCCTCCTCAGTTCCTGTCTCATTATCTCTCTCTCTCTCTCTCTCTCTCTCTCTCTCTCTCTCTCTCTCTCTCTCTCTCTCTCTCTCTCTCTCTCTCTCTCTCTTACCTCCACCGTCTCACTGTTTATCTACACCTTCCTTCCTCTTTACCCTCGGTTCCTCTCTCCTTTCCTCTCCTCCCTCCTTCTTTACCTCCTCTCTCTCTCTCTCTCTCTCTCTCTCTCTCTCTCTCTCTCTCTCTCTCTCTCTCTCTCTCTCTCTGGAGGTAACTCGTGTATAGGCTGCACAATTCATTCATCTTCCCTTCATTGCTAAGTGTATAATGGGAGGTGCGGGTTGATAAGGAGGAGGAGGAGGAGGAGGAGGAGGAGGAGG
>NC_059278.1:11775509-11778009 GCF_017591435.1 Portunus trituberculatus | reverse complement strand
GAGAGAGAGAGAGAGAGAGAGAGAGAGAGAGAGAGAGAGGACGCAGGAGGTAAGAAAGGGTGAAAGGGCTGATGGAGGGAGTCATTAAGAGAATTGGCTCATTACACTGGCACAGGTCTGGTGATGCAAGCTCGATGCTGATGCTAGATAAGATGCCGGGCAGAGATACAGGCAGACGTAACGAAACAGCGGCCCGCAAACACAGCCGATAAGAGGACGAGATAAGGAGGAGAAAGAGAGAGAGAAAGGGGAGTAGTGGAGAAGGGAAGAGGGATAATACAAGATGCTCACTGATACCAGGAGGAGGAGGAGGAGGAGGAGGAAAATTGATGCTACTAACATTACTTACCCTTCCAAACAATGAACTCAGTAGATAACACACTGATATTTTGAGATAAGAAGAGGATTAAGAGCTGCTTGCGTTGTGTACTCTCTCTCTCTCTCTCTCTCTCTCTCTCTCTCTAGATGGACCATTTTTGGAGAGAGAGAGAGAGAGAGAGAGAGAGAGAGAGAGAGAGAGAGAGAGAGAGAGAGAGAGAGAGAGAGAGAGAGAGAGAGAGAGAGAGAGAGAGAGAGAGAGAGAGAGAGAGAGAGAGAGAAATATATATATGGTTATAATGGAGTACGGATGAGGTGGCGTGTTAGTCTACCTTCCACTCTCCCTCTCCCTCTCCCTCTCCTTCTCCCTCTCCTCTCTCTCTCTCTCTCTCTCTCTCTCTCACCATGGCGGATCACCTCGTGGCTTCCTAATGAGCTGACGAGCGTTCATAATAGTCAGTCGTTAGCATAAGCATGAGAAATCGAAGGAGTGATGAAGGAGGCTGGCAGTAATGGAGGAGGAGAAGTGGAGATGAGGAGGAATGTAATGGAGGTGAGGGTGGAGTGAAGGTGATGAGTGACGGGTGCTGGGGATGATATGGATGGGGAGGAGGAGGAGGAGGAGGAGGAGGAGGAGGAGGAGGAGGAGGAGTGTGAGGATATAAGTGTTGGGGATGATAAGGATGTGGAAGAGGAGGAGGCGGAGAAGGAAGAGGAAGAGGAAGAGGAGGAGGAGGAGGAGGAGGAGGAGGAGGAGGAGGAGGAGGAAGAGAGAGAAGAAGAAGAAGAAGAAGAAGAAGAAGAAGAAGAAGAAGAAGAAGAAGAAGAAGAAGAAGAAGAAGAAGAAGAAGAAGAAGAAGGAGGAGGAGGAGGAGGAGGAGGAGAGGAGGAGGAGGAGGAGGAGGAGGAGGAGGAGGAGGAGGAAAAGGAGGAGGAGGAGGAGGATGGAGATGATGAGATTAGATAAAATTTTCTGTTTTCACAACTGTTATTCTTCACTTATACCTTGCCCCTTCCTTCCCTCCTTCCTTTTTTTGTTCCTCCATTCTATCACCGCGCTTTACTCCTTCATTATCCTGCCTGCCATGAACTTATCAAAGAGGAAATACAATAACAGCAAAAAAAAAAAAAAAACATATAAAAGATAATTCGGTTCATCTAGGTTTAGAATACATGGCCGACTAATTATAAGAAAAGAAAGAAAGAAAGAAAGAAATCACAGTTACAGGTAGACACTACAATAACTGGCTATGCACTAATGCTCATACTAACAAAGGAAGGCTACTCTACTGGCTTGCCTAACTCCTTCCCCCAACACCCGATGCTCCTCCTCTTGCTCCTGCTCTCTCGCCTCCTCGACCGCAAGCTGAGTGATGTAAACTGAATTAGTCAAATAAAGAAATCATAGTTACAATAATATTAAAGCTAGGCACTACAATAATATGCACTGATGCTCATACTAACAAACGAAGGGTAAACACAGGGAAGGATTATATTCATACAATTATTTAGGAAGGATGAGAGGAGATAGAAAACGAGGAAAATAAGAGAAAAGGAAGAAAATAGAAAAGGGAATAAGGATGAGTGAAAAAAAAACATACCTTCCCATACCTATCCTTCTTCCTTTCCATCTCCCTTCCTGCCACTCCTTCACTCTCCCCTCAACCCTGCTACCATACCCTTCCCTTAACTCACCATACCTTACCTTCCCGCCAAGCACCTACACTTTCACCACCTTAATCACAGTCTTTAACGGTGTAAACTATTACTTTTTGGCTTAAAGGAAACGTTTAAATGTTCTAATACCATCACATTTATCTATTCAGACTGAGATTTACTATTACTCTCGTAACACACACACACACACACACACACACACACACACACACACACACACACACACACACACACACACACAAACACACCAGGAAACGACTTTACTTACGAATGACGAGCTAGAGAGAGAGAGAGAGAGAGAGAGAGAGAGAGAGAGAGGAAGAATTCACGAAAAGCCGGTGAACACAAAAAGAGAGTAATTGAGGAAAAGAAAGAGCAAAAACTAATGAGGAAATAGCAAAGAAAATATGCAAGAAAAGAGGAAAAGGAGGAGGAAAGCCACAGAAGAAAAGGAAGAAAGGACACAAAGAAAAGATAAATGAAGAAAGTAAATAAAAAAGAAAGA
>NC_059278.1:11753009-11773009 GCF_017591435.1 Portunus trituberculatus | reverse complement strand
ACCTAAGTCATCTCCACCTCCTTCAAGTCATCTCCCAGCTCCTTAAGTAATCTTCCTACATACTATTCATCTCCCGGTGTCGTCTCTACTCCCCGAGTCATCTTACAACCCCCTGAGTCATCTCCCAGCCATGTCTCATCTCCCTCCCTCCCTTACCTGGCCTCCACTACCCAGGTCATCTCCCAGGCCCTCCTAAGTAATCTCCCTCTCGCGCCTCGATGACTAATTTGGAGCCAAGAGTGAAGTGTCAACATGAGGGAGAAGGGAGAAGGGAGAAGGGAGAAGGAGGAAGGGAGGAGGAAGAGGGAGGAGGAAAAGGGAAATGGAAAGGGGGAGGGGAGAACAAAGAGTAGACACGCGCGAAGTGAACGGGAGAGAGAGAGAGAGAGAGAGAGAGAGAGAGAGAGAGAGAGAGAGAGAGAGAGAGAGAGATTACTATTATCACTACTTCTACTACTACTACTACTACTACTACTACTACTACTACTACTACTACTACAACTACTATTACTACAACTACCACCATCCATCTACAGTTACAATCAGGAAGGGAAGAGGCGCGGGGTGTGAAGAGTGCAAAGGAGGAGTGAGTGTAAAGGGGTGTAGAACTCTAGATGGTGGTGGTGGTGGTGGTGGTGGCTGGTGTTGGGGGAGGTGGGGGTGACAAGGTGATGGCCCCGGTGAGACAGCACATTCCGCGGCACATGCCCAGGTGATCACACTACACCTGGCGGGCGGCACTTCCTACAGCACCCCCTGGTAAAGTGAAGGGGAAGAGGAGAGGAAGAAGGGGGAGGAGGGGATGGGGGAGCTGTACTGTCATTCATTTAATTTGGCACTTCTGTGTATATATTTTTTCTTCTTTTTAAATAGTTAAGTTATTTTTGTTATACTTTTTTTAAGTTCTCGTGGATTTGATTTTGTTTTGTCCTCCTCCTCCTCCTCCTCCTCCTCCTCCTCCTCCTTCCTCCTCCTTGACTCTGTTTTTTAACTGTTCTCTTCCTCCCTGGCTCTGCTTCTGAACTGTTCTCCTCCATGGCTCTGCTTCTGAACTTTTCTCCTCCTCCTGGCTCTGCTCTCGAACTGTTCTCCCTGGCTCTGCTTTTGGACTGTTATTTTGAGGGACTCGCATTTTCTTTGGCCTTTATTTTCCAGTTTTGTTTGCCTTGTTCCGAGCGACACCGACGCAAAATTAAAGTATAGTAAAATTAAATAAAAGCTGCAATATAGCATACGAAAGACTGACAGTGAGAAAAGCCACGTCAGGGAGTGCTGTTTGAAAAGCAACACTCCACCCAAACTCACTTCACTTTAGCAACAGTGAAAAAAAGACACATTATGAACATTAACAGAAAATTAAATGCGATAAAAGGAAAAGTGTAAACCATTTCGATATTAAAATATTGAAGCTTTAAATACTAAAGGAAAAAAATAAATAAAGTCTGAATTACTGAATAATAAAAGTATGGTTCTCCTTTGGTCATGACGTACAGATGAAGCAGCAGTCCTGTTCACACAAGTAGACACAGGTGCGCACGCTGGGGAGACATATTGAGCCGAGGTGATGTGCGTGCAGGTAACTCATAAATGTCAATCTTTGGTATTTACGAGGTTACTGGTATTCATTTCAAGACGAGTAAATTACTGGTGGTGTACAAAGAGGTCAGTGTTGGTGGCTGGCTTGACACACCAAGATTACAGGAAAAGGAGTGAAGGCGTGGTAGTTCTTTGTGGTGAAATCGGAAGTTGGTGATTACAAAAATCATATAAATAATTTAAAGATTAATCAACGATAACTGATACTAAACATTTATTCATCAATTTACAGTAAGAAAAAATACATCACGATTCTCTCATAAAGACATTAATTGAGAAGAAAAACAAAACTACAGGTGAATCATGTCTCAGGTGAGCAAGGTGGGGACAGGTGTCCTTGAGAGGTAATGGGGAAACTATGTCGACACCGAAGTATAAGTATAAGGTAAGGAAATCCTGAAGGAGGGAAAGGAGTGAATATAAACAATTACAAACACACCCTCGTCTTGCCCAGGTGAGTGCGGTGACAACAGACGATTTCTTCATTAACCTCTGTGCGTCCTGGCCGGGGGTGGGGTGGTGGTGATGAACGTGGGGTCAGTCATGAACTTGCTTCCCCAGAGACACACAAAGACACTGGTGTCTGACAGGACACCACACGCAGTAGCTGGCCACGTGGAGATGATGTAATAGAAGATATGAGTTGTGACGAAATCTGTTTAATTTTGATTCCATATAGAAAATTTAAGTTTACACCGATTTTTTTTTATTGCAGGTGATATTCAATAGTTATTAGGTCCAGTTCAAGATAGTCCGTTTTTACGATTTCCGTCTCCGTTCACCGTCCCATAAACGATGTCACAAAAACGATGCCCATACTGAACGGAGGAATTCATCGCCGTCTCCGTAGCCATTGTTTAAACACTCCTTGCCAGCTTCCTGCTCGCAGCTGACAAGTAAAGGCCAATGAGGGAGAGAAGAATGTCATATATTATATAGTAAAAAACATAAATAGACCAAGTAACTACACGCTAATGAATCCTACAAGTCACGGCGGGGGGAGTAGTGTCATGTATCAATGCACGGTGTGGTGGAGAGGGAGGCTATACAGAACTAGTATTTTCCGGTTGTCTGGTTGTCAGTTATTAATACATTGTCTGTCATTACCACAGCTGCTGAGTGAGGCTGTATGGGTTTGTGCAGTATGCTGAGCTGAACCTATCCTGTCCATCCATGCCTTCCGGTGTTGCAGCACCTCACGCTGGGACCCAAGTCACTCCTCTTTTTCCACACAAAGTATACAAATGTTTAATTCACAAAACTGTAATTTAATAACATTTTATTGTGTGTACTTGAGTATCATAACTAAAACATTCAAGATATCACTACGTGTATCACTGTGCACTTCTATATACAAAGTTAAACTGGTTTCATCTCTTCCGTTCCACAGATAATTCATATTTCATACAAGCAGAAGCAGAAACGAACCATGATTAATACTAAAGTCGATCGAACGAAAACGATGGTGACGTTACTGTTGGACATTGTGCGGAAATAGAATTCGTAAAAACGGACTAAGTAAACCGGACCTTAGACGTGATTGCAATAACAGCTATTTCACCAATGGATTACGCAGAGAGCAACAAAAATAACACAATAAAGGAAACAAAATAACAGAAAACGTAAAAAGGGCAAATTATCATAAAAACACACACAAACAACTCCATCACATCCATTGCCTCACGCAGGGTCAACTTATAAATAAATCAAATTAATTATATAAACTGATAGATAAATAGATAAGCAAATACATACAACAGGTGATACAAAACAGGAAAATTTTGAAAAAGTTTAGGAACTGGACAAGGGAATTATGGAAAGAAAAGAGAATAGGGAAGAAGAAAAAGTCCGGCGTGCGCGCACGCACACGCACGCACACGCGCGCACACACACACACACACACACACACACACACACACACACACACACACACACACACTACACCGCGTAGTGTAGTGGTTAGCACGCTCGACTCACAATCGAGAGGGCCGGGTTCGAGTCCCAGTAAGCAGCGAGGCAAATGGGCAAGCCTCTTAATGTGTGGCCCCTGTTCACCTAGCAGTAAATAGGTACGGGATGTAACTCGAGGGGTTGTGGTCTCGCTTTCCCGGTGTGTGTTGTGTGCGATGTGACCTCAGTCCTACCCGAAGATCGGTCTATAAGCTCGCTCCGTAATGGGGAAGACTGGCTAGGCAGGCGACCGAGGTGAATTACACACACACACACACACACACACACACACACACACACACACACACACACACACACACACACAGAGAGAGAGAGAGAGAGAGAGAGAGAGAGAGAGAGAGAGAGAGAGAGAGAGAGAGAGAGAGAGAGAGAGAGAGATGGGAGGAAGGAAGGAAGGAAGGAGGGAGGAAAAACAACATTTCTGGCAGGTGCAATCATCACTGCCAGGGAGTGTTCGTACGTGCGTGAGGGAGTGGTGAGGAAGGACACACACACACACACACACACACACACACACACACACACACACACACACACACACACACACACACACACACACACATTTCACTTCATGATTGACTCGTATTTTATTGATGCGTTAAAAAAAAATGGTCTTCTTTTTACATTAATTTTCCTCCTCTCCTCTTCTTTCTCCTCCATCTCTTTTTTTTTCCTCTTTCATACAATATCAGTAATTGTGGCTGATTCCCGGTTTATTTTGTCATATTCTTTTTTTTCTTCTTGTTATTTATCTTCTTACTGTTGTTGTTGTAAGTTTCAGATATACATTATTTCATCTTTAATCACATTCCTCTATTCATTCATTTATTTACATCTTCATTGATTTATTTTCGTTTATTCATTTTTTGTGTCTTTTTCTTCATTTCCTTCTTTCTCTCGTTGATTTTCTCATGGGTTGTCGTCTTTTTCTTTTCGTAGTCGTCTTGTCGTCTTCTTCCTCGTCGTTATTTATCTCGTTGTCTTCCTCGTCGTCATCTTTCAAGTTATCTCCTTCGTAGTTGTCTTCTTCGTGATTGTCTTCTTCGTTGTCGTATTCCTTGTCGTTATCTATCTCGCCGTCTTCTCCGTCGTCGTCGTCGTCTTCCTCCTCCTCGTCGTCGCCGTGTCTCGCCCCGCCTCGTCTCAAGCAGTGTGGCCCTTGAAGGTTATCGCGATGCCATTCATTCTTCTCTCATCAACGAGGACTCTCCTCCTCCTCCTCCTCCTCCTCCTCCTCCTCCTCCTCCTCCTCCTCCTCCTCCTCCTCCTCCTCCTCCTCCTCCTCCTCCTCCTCCTCCTTCCCAACCTCCTCCTACTCCTCCTCCTCCTCCTTCGAACTTTTTCTCCCCGTTCTTATCCACTTTATCTTATCCCTCCATCCCTCCACTCCTTCCCTCCTCCACCTGACGAGGGAGAATCAGAACACAGAACGAAGAACCCAAAACACAACATTATTTTGCTTTTATGTTTTCTTTATATTTCTTTTTCAGCCGTTGCTTTTATTCAATTCTTACCTGCGTTCTTTTTTTCTTTTTTATCATCTTGGTCCCCGACCGCCTTTCCTCTCCTCCTCCTCTTACTTCGTCCTCCTCTATCACCCCCTGGGGAGGGAGCGCCGCCCCCTGGTGAGCTCATGAAGCCATTGATTTTGGTGTGCTGCGTCACTGTGTCTTCCCTCCTCCTCCTCCTCCTCCTCCTCCTCCTCCTCCTTCTCCTGGTAATGATGCTGGAGCTGTGGAAGGAATATTTCACCAGAGCCCACCAGATGGACGTGCTCCCTCCCTTCCTCTCTTCTCTCCTCCTTTACTCCCTTCTCTCCTCCTCCCTTTCTCCGTTCTCTTCTCCCTCCCTCCCTTCATTCTTCATTTTCTCCTTACTCTCCTGCTTCCTTCTTCCGTTCTCTCCTCCTCTCTTTCTGCCTTCTCTCCTCCTCCTTTCTCTCATTTTCTTTGTTGTTTTCTCCTTTTGCCTTCTCTCCCAAACCAACTTACAATTCCACATCTATTTTTTTTATTCAATCTTTTCTTATGAGTGAAATGTGAAACAAACTTCTTCACAAACTTACAAACAGACAGACAAACACGGAAAATAGACATAATATTCAGTAAAACACATACAAGATAAAAACAATAATATAGGTTCTTGAAATACACGTAAGAATTATTCACAGACAGAGACAAACGAGTAATATACAAACAGAGATAGACAGACAGACGGACAAAGACAGACAGAGGCAAAGAAAACATTCCACAATACCAAATGAATACAAGATTAAAACATATAATAAAAATCGTAGAAGAAATTTTAAAAGCATCACCATCTTGCCCTGTCTCCCCTCAACACACACACACGCACACACACACACACACACACACACACACACACACACACACACACACACACACACACACACACACACACACACACTACAAAACAGACACATACACACTGTAGTACACACGAGCGAAGCAGCAAGCCTAATAGTCCCTTCCCGAGACACACACACACACACACACACACACACACACACACACACACACACACACACACACACACACACACACACGGCCCCCTACAGGTGTCCTCGCCGCCCTTCGACAGATGATTAATGTGCGGGGCGACGTGGGGCTGTAGCTTCGTCACGCCCATGCACACTCCAACCCACCCACACCCACACCCAGTTCTTTCACCTGCACCCATCCATCCATCAACCCCTGCCCGCTGCCCCCACCCCCCAACCCTCGCCCCGCCGCGCCCCCCCACAGTGTACTGTGTGGAGCCACTGTTTCCTGCTCTGATAAAATCTTCATAGGTCACTCCGCCCCCAGGAGGGAAGAGGGAGGGAGGGAGGGAGACGAGAAACATTGCAAGGGTGAAATGTTGGAATTAAAGAGATATAGAAGGGAAAAGATGGAATACTACAGGAAGGAGGGAAGAAAGGAGAGAAAAGGGAGAGACACTGTACAGGTGAAGTACTGGAATAAAATGAACATGGCCGAAAAGTAATCTTAAAAAATAATGAAAGGAAGAAAGGAGGAAAAGAGACACTGTGAAGGCAAGATAGATTTTTCAAAATTTTCATGGAATAAAGGCGCTGGTTAAGGCTAGAAAAAAACACACACTAAAAAACGAGAACCCCATTTCTAGTGCCAGTCACCAAAGATAAGTCAAAAGGATCTTTGAAAAACGGAAGCCAAGTTTTCTTTAAATCTCTCTCAAAAGAGTTTAAGTCGTAGGAAAGAGGTAATACAAAAGTAGCCAGGGAGTTCCAATTACCAGAAAAGGGAAGAATACTCGAGAATATTGGCTAACTCTTGCACCAGAGAGATGGATAGCGAGGCAGCGGAAGGGAGGCATAGTTATAGCAAGATCAGAAGAGCAGGCGCCATGAAAATAACGGTGCGATATAGAGATATAACATTACAGCGATGAAAGAGAGGCTGAAGACAGTCAGTTAGAGGAGAGGAGTTGATAAGACGTAATGCTTTTGATCTCACCCTGTCCAAAAGAGTATTATGAGTAACACCCCCACCCATATACGTTGAGTATACTTCACATGTAAAGACTTTGTAATTGGAGAGGCATGAGAAAACTGGCGGAGACGACTCAGAATGCCTAATCCCGAAGATGTTTTAGCTAGGTATGAGATGTGAAGCTTCCAGTCAAGATCATTTAGAATGGAGGAGGGTAACAGTTATGTGTCATTGAAGAAAAGAGTATAGTTTTCTAGAATGTTGTGTCGAGTTGATAGATGGAGGAATTTAATTTCTTTGAGGCATTAAACATTATGAAATTTCCTCTGATCTAATCAGAAATTTAAGAGATCAGAAGTCAGGCGTTCTGTTGCGTCTCTGCGTGATCTATTTACTTCCTGTAGAGTTGGTTTTCTCTGAAAAGACGTGAAAAGGTGTAGAGAGGTATCATCAGCGTAGGAGTGGATAGGACAATAAGTTTGGTTTAATCATTGATGATTAATAGGAAGAGAGTGAGTCACAGGACAGAACCCTGAAGAATACCACTGTTAATACATTTAGGAGCAGAAGAGCGGCCGTCTACCACAGCAGCAATAGAGCGGTCGGAAAGGAAACTTGAGATGAAGTTGCAGAGAGAGAAGGATACAGGTCGTAGGAGGGCGGCTTAGAGATCAAAGCTTTGTGCTAGATTCTATCAAAAGCTTTTCATATGTCTAAAGCAACAGCAAAAAGTTTCACTAAAATCCACAAAATAGGATGAACAAGACTCAGTAAGGAAAGCCAGATCACCAGTTGAGCGGCCTTGACGGAAACCATACTGGCGATCAGATAGAAGATTGTGAAGTGACAGATACGTTTAAGAATCTTCCTATTGAGGATAGATTAAAAACCTTTAGATAGGCAGAAGCAATCTAATTTTTGAATTGTTTAGGTTGGGAAAAGTATGAAGAATGTATTCCACCATACCAGACACTATAAACTCTGTATGGGCTCAACACACAAACAAGGAGCTCCGACACACAAATCATTCCTAGGAAAATCAACATAACAAAACGCTAGAGGCAACTCCGCTTTAGGGATCATGAGGAGGGATTGGAATGATAGGACAAAATACAGATATGACATTGTGATCGAAGAGGCCAAATGGAGAAGATGGGGTGATAGCAAAAGTAGAAAGATTAGAGGTTAGGAAAAGATCAAGAATGCTAGGCGAATCTGCACGACGGTCAGGAATACAAGTAGTGTGTTACATTAATAATTGTTATAGGTCGCAGAGGTTAGCAAAGTTAAAGGCTAGTTTACCAGGTTATTCAGAAGGGAGAACCACAGCCAAACCAAAGTTGGTGGGGAACATATAGTCACCATGAATAGAGATTTCAGGAATAGGGAAGAGAACGGATTGAAAGTGAGAATAGAGAAAGTAGGGAGATGGAACATAGACACCTGCGTTTCGGTGAAGATAAGATGAGGCTTAGTGGAGGAAAGATGGTATTTCATATACTGAAAATAAGATATAAATGTGACGCAGGAAAGAACTGAAGAACATAAAGGAAGAGAGGAAGGGAAAGAAGGAAAAATAGACAAGCGAAGATGAACAAATGGAAAGAAGTAACCGGAGAGAGAGAGAGAGAGAGAGAGAGAGAGAGAGAGAGAGAGAGAGAGAGAGAGAGAGAGAGAGAGAGAGAGAGAGAGAGAGAGAGAGAGAGAGAGAGAGCGCAACAGCTCAAAATAAGTGACACCATAAAGCAAAACAACTTACACATCAAAAGAATAAAAAAAAATGAAAACAAAAAAGAAAAGAAAAAAAAACTGAACATCCAAAATCTGTCATTGAAAAAAAAAAGAGAAACATGAAAAACGGAGCGAAAAGAATGATATAACAAAAGAAGGAATAAAAAGGAGGAGGAGGAGGAGGAGGAGGAGGAGGAGGAGGAGGAGGAGGAGGAGGAGGAGGAGGAGGAGTAGGAGGAGGAGATGACCCAAAGATCAGAGTCGTGCGCACCTTGCCTATCACTTGTCTCCACCTGCGCCATATTCCTTTGTCAATGGCGGGGTTTGTCTGGGGTGACGCGCCCGCACGCCTGGCCCCCTTCGTTTTATTGTCACTTACTCGAGTAATGGCATGGTGGGGCAGGGTGGACAGGGGGCTGGGATGCAGGGGGGATTAACAGGGAGGGGCAGGGAGGGGTAGGCCACGTTCCTTGTTTGCCCTTTCACACCCTGTAATGTTGGTACCTCCACCTATAACTTTTGAGGAAATAAAGACGAGGCGAGGAGGAAAGACAGGGAAGAGGGGAGAGGGTGAAGAAGAGGAAAAGAAGAGGGGAAGATGAAATGAATAAGTGAGGAGAGACAAAAGAAATGGAAGAAGAGAGATAAGATAATGAAATAAAAACGAGGCGAGGAGGAAAGACAGGGATAAGGGGAGAGGATGAAGAAGAAAAGAAGAGGAAGAGAAGAGGGGAGGATGAAGAAGTGAAGTGAAAGAGAGAAAAGAGAAATGGAAGAAGGAAGAGAAGAGAGGGAAATAAAAACGAGGCGTGTAGAAGGGAGAGGGTGAAGAAGAGGGAAAAAAAGGGAGGAAAATGAAGTGAAGAAAAGAAGACAAGAGAAAATGGAGAAAGGGAGAGAAGGGAAGGAAATAAAGACGAGGCGAGGGGGAAAGACAGGGATGAGGGGAGAGGGTGAAGGGGCAGAGGAAAAAGGAGAGGGGAGAAAGAAGTGAAAAAGTGAGGAGAGACTAGATAAATGGAGGGAGAGAAGAGAAGTGGTATAGAAGAAGAGAGACAGATTATTAGTAGTAAACATAGAAAAATAGAAAATGAGAGAGAAAAGATAGAAAAGACAGAAAAGAGGAAACATGAGATAGAGATTATGAAGAACAGAAACGAAAAGAATAAAGAGAGGGAGGGAGAGAAGGGAAGAGAAAAGGGGAAGATAATAAAGATAGAAGGATGAGATGGTGATAAGGGAAAAGATGGAAGTTGCAGACGAGAGGGATGAAGAGGGAAACATGGAAAATGGCAGATAGAAGGGAAGAAGATGAAGAGGATAGTGGTGTTTAATGACAGAAAAAAAAAAGACTTGTGTTGGTGTCAGTATTTTAAGCAGAACTAATACACTGTAAGAAGTCTGTCTCATTATTTTCATACTTAAAGAGTTTTTTGTGTCACATCACAAGAACGTATTAAGTAGTAGTAGTAGTAGTAGTAGTAGTAGTAGTAGTAGTAGTAGTAGTGGTGGTGGTGGTGGTGGTGGTGGTGGTGGTGGTGGTGGTGGTGGTGGTGGTGGTGGTGGTTAATACGTAAATTCTGATATATGAAAAACTGTGAACAATCCGTGTTGGAGGAGGAGGAGGAGGAGGAGGAGGAGGAGGAGGAGGAGGAGGAGGAGGAGGAGGAGGAGGAAAGAGGGGGTGCAAATGTGGTGTGGAGGCGAGGACCAAGGGTGCTGAAACGAGTGTGTGTCGGAGGAGGAGGGTTAGTAAAGGAAAAACGTCCCCCGTGGCCAGGTCGTGCGCCCCCCATGGCCCCTGCACCTCCTCCCACCCTCCTCTGATGCCTCCTGTCAACAAGACCACCTCGCCGGGGGGGCCCTCCACCAACCACAGGGGGGACACGGGGGCAGGGAAGAGAGAGTGGCAGATGAAGGACTGGCAGGATGGCGAGGAGGAATACATAGGAAAGACGAGTGACAGGAGGCCTTGCGACCCATGACGAGGTCACTCGTTTACTATACTACATCTACAGAAGAGGAGGAGGAGGAGGAGGAGGAGGAGGAGGAGGAGGAGGAGGAGGAGGAGGAGGAAATGAAGGAACAGTATTGAAGGAAAAACATGAAAAACGTAGAAAATAATGGAGGTGAGTTACAGAAAAAGGAGAAAAGGAGATCGAGAAAATGCAGGGACAGGAACGCAAAGGGAGGAGGAGGAGGAGGAGGAGGAGGAGGAGGAGGAGGAGGAGGAGGAGGAGGAGGAGGAGGAGGAGGAGGAGGAGGCGGGAGGGGGTCTAGAGATGTATGTGGCATCTGTCTCCCAGGCGCGGCGGGGGGGCGGGCAGGGACAAGGTTGCCTCTCTGAACTACGGCCCACGCACCCCCCAATCCCTCCTGCACCCCAACCTCCCCGCTCCTTCACCCCTTGCTTCCCCCAGCACACACCTGTCACCCCGCTGATAAAATAAACGAGATTGATAACCTGTTTAACAATTTGCCAAACAAGGGTGGGGGGTGAGGAGAGGGGAGGGGCGCTCTTGGAGGATTCTTGGGGTGGGGAGATGCGGGATGAATAATTGAGCTGAAACAAAACTTCTGAAATGAATAATGAAAGAGGTGGATCGTCTATTTATTCATTTATGTTTTTATTTATATACTTTATCTTTAGGACGTGTTTGTTTAATTAGTGAGTAAATGTGGAATAAAGTGTTTTTCTTTCTGTTTTTACTTTATTTCTCTCTCTCTCTCTCTCTCTCTCTCTCTCTCTCTCACGCACGCACCCAATATTTTACTCCATTCACGGTATTCGTTCCAGAGTTATCCAGAGAGAGAGAGAGAGAGAGAGAGAGAGAGAGAGAGAGAGAGAGAGAGAGAGAGAGAGAGAGAGAGAGAGAGAGAGAGGAGGGAGGCAGATGGACCACACATATAACACTAAAGGGGTTCCCGATCCTTCACACGATAACACTTGATAACGAACCGATAACACATCCCTCCACGTGTCCCCTGCCTTCAGCCTAATGGGTGGGCGTGTGAGGCAGGGGCGTTGGGCGGGAGGAGAGGCGCAACGGCGGGTGGAGGGAACAAGGGAGGGAAGAAGGCAAGGAAGGGGGAGGTACAAAAAAAAAAAAAAGGATAATTTGAGTTGAATAAGGGAGAGATGGATGGATAGACCGACTAAGAAAGACAGCAACAAGAAACAGTAACAACAACAACAACAAGAACAACAACAACAACAACAACAACAGCAACAACAACAACAACAGCAACATCAGAAGCAGTATCGATTCTAAATAGAAGAGAATAAGAAGATAATAATAAAACAACAATTAGTACCTGAAAAAAAAAAAAACATGATCAGGAGTGAAAGATAGCGATGAAATAATGAGACACAAGCGATTACTTAAAAAGAAATAAATTAATATGAAAGTAGGCGAGTAATCGAAAGATATAAACAAAACACTCATACACAAAAACACTAATTGGATACATTTTTTTCTTCTATGGAACTGGAAAAACATGACAACACTAATCACACCACTGACTATTCAAGCCTTAGCAGGGAGGCCTCGTGTTACTAAAATATCTTATCATAACTTAAACTCTTGTGAAACTAGAGACTTTTCCAACTCAGCATTCCAGTAGATCGTACAAGTAACTATCTGACTTCAAAGTATGAGTTGTAAAATCATAGTAACATATAATCAAAGCCTAAATATTCTTTCTACTGCTCCGTCTAGATATCATTAAAGCCTTCTTCTGTGCCTTATTACTAGCTAGTCTTCCTTCATTGCAAACAAACTTTCCCTCAGAACTTCCTCTCTCCTAACGCAAGATCCTCAAACAAAGCTTCCTTCATTGCATCCTTAAACTTTCTCCTACGTCCCTTCTCTTTCTCCTGCCTGGGTACGAATCTTCTTTCACTGCACGCATAAATTTTCCAGTCTTCCTGCCTTTCTCCTAACGTGTAGATTAAAAAAACAAGTCTTATTTCACTATATTCAAATACTTTCAGCTTTTTTTTTCCTGCCGGGATGATCTATAGACTCTTCTTTCTCTACACACTTTCAAGTTTTCTTGTCTTTCTAACGTGTTGATTAAAAAAAAAAAACTTTTCTTTGACTAGACCCATACACTTTCAGCTCTTCATCTTTTTTTTTTCTAATTAGGTAGATCCATAAACAAATCTTCTTTCACTACAAGCATAAACATTCTAGTCTTCCTGTCTTTCGCCAAACGTCTATAAAAAAAAGTCTTCTTTCACTGCATCCACTCTTTCAGCTCTTACTCTCTTTTTTCTTGCCGGGTAGACCCACAAACAAGTCTTTCGTGGCAAACTTTCAGGTCCTCGTCTCTTCTGCAGAAAAGATCCACCCCGAGCATCCTTCTCCTCGAACACTACTCGTTCACCCTCTTGATATACATTCGTGTCTCGAAGAATGCTAAAAAAAAAAAAAAAAAAAAAACATGTCTATTGGATTCAGAGTAATAAAATGGTACGGTGAAAATTTACAATATGGGTTTGAAAGGTGTTAGTGACAGCAAGAAGGTTACAGATGAAACCCTTTAATTGTGGCTGTACTCTACCGTCAAATGGGAATGCTAAAAACACAAATAAACAAATAAATAAATAAAAATAAAGAAAGAAATACATAAACAAAATAGAACAGCTACAGGATTCAGAATAATAAAGTCTTTGGTGTTGGTTCGGTGTTAGGTTAGGATAAATGATGTTATTTAGGTTTCTGTTGCTTTGGTTTGGTTTGGTTTGGTTTGATTTGTTAGGTTAGGTAGCGTAGGTTAGGTTGGGTTAGGTTAGGTTAGGTTAGCTTTGGTTAGGTTTGGTTTGGTTAGGTTAGGTTTGGTTAGGTTAGATTAGGTTAAGTTTGGTTAGGTTAGGTTAGGTTAGGTTAGGTTAGATTAGGTAGCGTAGGTTAGGTTGGGTTATGTTATGTTATGCTAGGTTAGGTTAGGTTAGGTTTGGTTATGGTAGGACAGGTTGTTAGGTTAGGTTAGGTTAAATTATGTTATGTAAGGTTATGTTATGCTAAGTTATGTTATATTAGGTAAGGATATGTTAGGTTTGGGTAAATTAGGTTAGGTTAGATCAGGTTTGATTAGGTTAAGTTCGGTTAGGCAGAGTAAGTTAAATTGGGTTGTGTTATCTTACGAAGTTTACGGTGTGGGTTTAAATAGTACTACTGACAAGAAGAGTGGTCGAAGATAAACCTTTTAGTTGTGGTTCCCTTTCATCATGAGCGTTCTATAGTGAGTGAAGCAAAACAACAAAGCCGGTACTGTTGTTAAATCAGACGAGTAATGGTATGTAATCTCATTAATGTCCCAAAACAGTTAATTACAAACAAGAAGACGTGTTAATAACCAGACCTTCATCCAGCCACGGCCCTGAGATACTTAAAAGGCCATGTTCCCCACCTCTCTCTCTCTCTCTCTCTCTCTCTCTCTCTCTCTCTTGCTTAATTCATATAAAACGTTAATTTCTGAACCATAAATGAGAAAGTGTTTTTTATTTCCTTTAGTTAGAGAGAGAGAGAGAGAGAGAGAGAGAGAGAGAGAGAGAGAGAGAGAGAGAGAGAGAGAGAGAGAAATGGGCATGTGTTAATGTCAGAAATAAGATGGAGTATCCAGCTTCCTCTCCTACCTACCATCTCTCTCTCTCTCTCTCTCTCTCTCTCTCTCTCTCTCTCTCTCTCTCTCTCTCTCTCTTGTCTACCATATATGGCAAGTTTGAGATAGCATTGAAAATAATTAATCAATCATATGTATTCTCCTTTCAGAAGCCAGATGCTGATGGAGGAGGAGGGGAGAGGAGAGAGGAAGGGAGGGGGAAGGAGAGGGACAGAGGAGGATAGAGGGGAGGGGTGAGGAGAGGAGGAAGAGGGGAGAGAGAGGGAGAAAGTAGAAGGGGAGGGGAGGGGAACAGAGAGGCAAGGGGAGAGGAGGAGGAAAGGATAGAGAGGGAGGAGTTATCAGATGAACCTTAAAATCTCAATTGTTGCGAGAGAGAGAGAGAGAGAGAGAGAGAGAGAGAGAGAGAGAGAGAGAGAGAGAGAGAGAGAGCCGTCCGCTCCTGACGCCTAAGGCAGAATCTTGCTTCCCCTCTCCCCAACAGTTTCCTCTTAACCTTCCGTCCGTGGCCTGTTGTCCTCCCCTCAGACCTTCCCTCACGCGCCACAAAGCAACGCTCACTGCAAACCATACAGAAATAAGAAAACCCCATTTAAATCAAACTAAACTATAAAGACAGACAAAAAAAAAAAAAACACTGATTTCCCTTTGGCACTTTCAAATCTATTGGAATAAGTAGAAAGGTGATTTTCTTCATTGGGTTACTGAAGGGAAAGGCGATGCGTTGTGAAGGGCCGTGAGAGAGTGAGAGAAGGCAGGGGGCGCGGCGCGGGGTGCTGGGCGGCCCATCAGCCTTCCATTACGTGACATCAAACGCCGCGGCACAAACAGAGCCTCGCCTTTCGCCGCCGTTGATGATGTTTTCAGGCTTGAACGCGGAACCAATTTCACTGTGCCACTCCTCCCCTTCTGCTCCCTCCTCCCCAGCAGCACCCTCCTTCTCCTCCGCGGCACCAAGGTCCATAAGGCGCTCTATACAAAGGGAGTGCCACCCGTGAGTGCCGATGAGGGTTGGCACTGCCTTCTCGCGGCGCTGTTAAAGTGGTGGCAGAAGGGAGTTTGGGAGACGCTTCTCGTTGCTCCTCTCCCTCTCTCCCACTCTCTCGCTCTTGTTATTACAGTCAGGCCTTTGAAATGGCGGCTCTCCCTCTCCCTCTCCCTCTCTCCCTTATCTCTTTATTCTCTCTTATTCTCTCTTCCCCCCAGGCACTGCGCGATGCCACCCTGTTCTGCGGTGTGGCCCTCGACCCCCTAATGCACTGTTGCCGTACTTGCTGCAGGAGGGAGGTGAAGGAGAGAGGAGACGGAATCAGGATGGAAGGAGAGGGTGACTGGGATTAAACGCTGCAACGAGATGTAGTAGTAGTAGTAGTAGTAGTAGTAGTAGTAGTAGTAGTAGTTCGGCAAATTCCCTTTAAATATGCAGAAAAGTTCTCATTTTACTCAATGAAAACAAAAACTAATACAACCTTATTTGAACGAAATAAAAATTAAATACAGTATGACTATTTATTCACACCTCCCCCTCCCCTCTCTCTCTCTCTCTCTCTCTCTCTCTCTCTCTCTCTCTCTCTCTCTCTCATGGTGCCCCGTAAGGCCAGGTGAGGGCCGCCAAAACCCTTACCTGTCTAGCGCTAATCAGGTTATCCCCACCACACTAACACACTGCTCTGATGGGACCCCTGATAGCTCCTCACACCTACCCACTACCCCTCTTTCTCCTTCACCCTCCTCTTCCTCTTCTTCTTCCTCTTCCTTTTCTTACATTCCTCCTATTCCTTTCTTTCTTAACATTTTTTTTCCTTTTCCTCTCCTCACCATAAGCTTCTTCCTCTCTGTTTTCTTTTTCTCTTTCTCGTTTTCCTAAGATGGCATTCCCATATTTTCTCTACTTTGTTCTTCTTCTTCTTTTCTTCTTCGTCTTCTTCTTGGATTTGTTCTTCTTCCTCTTCCTCTTCCTCTTCCTCCTCCTCCTCCTCCTCCTCCTCCTCCTCCTCATTTCTTTCCTTTCCATTTCTCTTTATTCCCTCTTTGCTTTTCCCTCCCTTCTTTCTTCCCTGTAGTTCTTCCTTCTTTCTTTCATTGAGGCGTATATTCTTCCCTGCTTCCTCTCTCTCTTTATTTAGCACAGACTTCTCTCCTTCCTCTTTCCCTTCCCTCTCCAGAAATTCACTTCTTCCTCTTCTCTCTTCATTTAAGTCTTTTCTTAATCGTCTTCTATTTTTCCTCTTATCATTGTTTTGTCTATTGTTGAGCTTTCTTTACACTTGTTCCATCTCTCTCTCTCTCTCTCTCTCTCTCTCTCTCTCTCTCTCTCTCTCTCTCTCTCTCTCTCTCTCTCTCTCTCTCTCTCTCTCTCTCTCTCTCTCTCTCTCTCTCATGTAATTAAGCCGTTTAGTTGATCACGTAATTTCAGACAGACAGACAGACAGACAGACAGACAGACAGACAGACAGACAGACAGACAGACAGACAGACAGACAGACAGACAGACAGACACACACACAC
Source organism: Portunus trituberculatus (assembly GCF_017591435.1). Classification (NCBI taxonomy): domain Eukaryota; kingdom Metazoa; phylum Arthropoda; class Malacostraca; order Decapoda; family Portunidae; genus Portunus; species Portunus trituberculatus. The sequence goes on along the minus strand of NC_059278.1, from coordinate 11,756,102 downwards.
ACACACACACACACACACACACACAGAGAGAGAGAGAGAGAGAGAGAGAGAGAGGGAAAGGTGAACCTGCTCGCTCTCTCTTCCTTTGTCTCCTTTCCGCGAAGTTGTTCCATTTCCTTTTCTCTCTCTCTCTCTCTCTCTCTCTCTCTCTCTCTCTCTCTCTCCAAACTTTCCTGCAAGCTGTTCCTCCATTCCTTCTCTTTTGTCTCCCTCCTTCCTGTTCTCTATGTTGTCTATCCATCCTTCCCTTCGCTCTCTCCCTTATCTATATCTCCTTACTGCCGTACTAACTGTCCGCTACCTCTCTCTCTCTCTCTCTCTCTCTCTCTCTCTCTCTCTCTCTCTAAATGTATTCGTGTTTAATCAATTTACAAACAAAGGAATTTACACCTGAAATACGTAACATCTTTTCTTAGGGACTTACATTTTACGATACCTTAAGGAAATTCTTTGGTAGCCTTTTATTGTTATGTTTTTTTTTTCAAAGGAGAGTCAAATTGTTAAAGGAATTTGATTGTTATGTGTCAGAATGTCTCAGAGTCGACAGAGAGAGAGAGAGAGAGAGAGAGAGAGAGAGAGAGAGAGAGAGAGAGAGACCATATGTGATTATCTCTCTCTCTCTCTCTCTCTCTCTCTCTCTCTCTCTCTCTCTCTCTCAACTTCCTGTTTCAACATTCCTTGACTAGAACAGTGAAAAGGAATCCCACCCACAGCCTATCACAGCTTCACAACAGCCAACCACAGCCTTCCACAGCTTCGTCATAGCCTACCATAACCTCACCACAGCCTACCACAGCTTCACCATAGCCTACCATAGCCTCACCACACCCTACCACAGTTTCACCATAGCCTACCATAGCCTCACCACAGCTTCACCATAGCCTACCATAGCCTCACCACAGCCTACCATAGCTTCACCACAGCCTACCACAGCTTCATCATAGCCTACCATAGCTTCACCATAGCCTACCATAGCCTCACCACAGCCTACCATAGCTTCACCACAGCCTACCACAGCTTCATCATAGCCTACCATAGCCTCACCACAGCCTACCACAGCTTCATCATAGCCTACCATAGCCTCACCACAGCCTATCACAGCTTCACCATAGCCTACCACAGCTTCACCATAGCCTACCATAGCCTCATCACAGCCTACCATAGCTTCACCACAGCCTACCATAGCTTCACCATAGCCTACCATAGCCTACCACAGCTTCACCATACCCTACCACAGCTTCACCATAGCCTACCACAGCTTCTCCATAGCTTTCAAAAAGCCTCACTACAGCCAATCACAGCCTCTTCAAAGCCTCACCACAGCCTACCACAGTTTCACCACAGCCTCCTAAAAGCTTCACCACATCCTCCTACAGCTTATCACAGCCTCCTACAACCTTACCACAGCCTCATAAATGCCCCACCACAGAGTATACCACCAAATGAGAACAAAATGGGATCGCCGTGGTACAGTGGAACCATGCGTGCTTTGGGGTCCGAGGGGTCTCCAAGCGCAAGGGTTCGAATCCTGTCCACGGTCCGAGTGTAGGTTGGGCTTCCTCACTCGGGGCAACGGTTTCCTAGCGGGTGGGCTTTGAGATAGGAACTACTCTAAAAAGTATCCCCTTTACCTCATAAATTCCCGTGAAAAGTCTACATGGTATAAAAAAAAAATCAGCCTATTCATAGCCTATACAACGCATACACACACTATCAACAGCCTATGCAGTCTAATCACACGCCAGCAAGCCTATCACAGCCCACCCACCCACAGCCCACTGACAGCCCCGCCCCCCTAACTCAACCTACATAAGAATTTAGGGTCAACCTTTCCCCGTCACACATTCCCCCCCCACTACCACCCCCTATCCTATCCCACCCCCTCCCCCCCACTCTGATCCTATCTATCTCAAGCAAGTCGTGGTGTCACCCTGTATGTGTCTGTGTGTTTGGTGGCCTGTGTGTGTGTGTGTGTGTGTGTGTGTGTGTGTATGGGACCACCTGCTGTTTCTGCCGCATCGTCACACTGAGGTAATGATGGTGGTGGTCGTGGTGATAGTGGTAGTGATAATGGTGGTGGTGGTGGTGGTGGTGGTGGTGGTGGTGAGTTGGTGGAAATATGAAAAAGAAGAATAAAGTGAGTGTGAGATTATCTAGTTGTTTTTTTCCTTTCTTTCTTTTTTCTTCTTTCGTTTCTTGAGGTTTTTTTTTTTTTATCATCTTTCCAACTTGTCTGTTCCCAATTAATTTTCCTTCCCTCTCAATACACATCACATTGTATCACCTTTTCTTCATTTGCTTGCATCTTTTCTTCACCCAATTCCTTCTCTCTCTCTCTCTCTCTCTCTCTCTCTCTCTCTCTCTCTCTCTCTCTCTCTCTCTCTCTCTCTCTCTCTCTCTCTCTCTCTCTCTCTCTCTCTCTCTCCTCTCCTCTCTCTCCATTCCTACCCACTTTTCCATATTCCCTATCCTCCATTCCGTCTTCCTCTTAATCCCCCTCCATTCCCTCCCTTTCCATGTTTCTTTTGCCTCCCTCTCTTTCTCTCTCCCCTGCTCCCATTCCTATCTGCCCCATCTCCCCTCCCCCCCTCCCTCTATCCCCCATGTAGAGGAAAGTATATATCTGTTTATCTTATACAAACATTTCGGAGTGTTGTCCTTTAGAGGTTTATCAGGAAGGTGTGTGTGTGTGTGTGTGTGTGTGTGTGTGTGTGTGTGTGTGTGTTGGGGAGAAGGAAGTGGAAGGCTCTCTCTCTCTCTCTCTCTCTCTCTCTCTCTCTCTCTGCAGGTAGGAAGATTCAGCTTTCAACATCTCCTCCTGCTCCTCTTCTTCTTCCTCTTCCTCCTCCTCCTCCTCCTCCTCCTCCTCCTCCTCCTCCTCCAACATCTGTCGTAGAAGGGCGGCCACAACGACACCATCCATCACCCTCCCCGACGCTCCCCGGATGCCCCCCACGACCCCTCCAAGGCCCCCCACGTGTGACCTTTTACCTGTCAACACACCTGGATTCGTTAGTGATGCCTGTCCAAATACAAAGAAGAAGAAGAAGAAGAAGAAGATGGTGATGATAGTAGTAGTAGTAGTAGTAGTAG
>NC_059278.1:11740509-11745509 GCF_017591435.1 Portunus trituberculatus | reverse complement strand
GAACCTGCCGGAGGGTGAAGGGGTAAGGAAGAGAGAGAGAGAGAGAGAGAGAGAGAGAGAGAGAGAGAGAGAGAGAGAGAGAGAGAGAGAGAGAGAGAGAGAGAGAGAGAGAGAGAGAGATGGGAAGAAGTGTAGAGGTAAAAGTCTGCAAATGCTTCTCACTTCCTCTCTCCTCTCCTCCTCCTCTCTCTCTCTCTCTCTCTCTCTCTCTCTCTCTCTCTCTCTCTCTCTCTCTCTCTCTCTCTCTCCCCACCTGTCCATCCCTCCAAACCTTTCCTCCTAAGCTCTATATCCATTCCCAGATCTCTTTCCTTCCCTCCCGCCCTGTTTCCTTCCCTCCTTCCCTCCCTCCCTCCCTCCTTTCTTCCATTCTTCTTTCCCTCCTGAGACCTTGAGAACACCCTCCTTATCTCCCCTCCGTCCGTCACCCCGTCAACGCGGCTCTTCAGGAGGAGGAGGAGGAGGAGGAGGAGGAGGAGGGTTTGCGGTCAGCTGATCGAAAGTAAACAATTGTGACGATGAAGTGTGCGGTGAGAAGGGACCAATGAGAGGACGACTGTGGGAGGAGGAGAGGAGGAGGAGGAGGAGGAGGAGGAGGAGGAGGAGGAGGAGGAGGAGGAGATAAGGCAGTGAGGCAGACATTTTTTTTTCTACAGTAGAGGATTCTGAAATGGAGGAAAGAGTGTCTGGATTGGTGGAGGGGTGTTAGATGGATAGATGGAGAGAAGATGGACGGGGGATCTTTCTAATCCTTTTCCTATAGATACTTATAAAGACTCTGGTTTTAGTGCAGTGAATTATTATGTATTTGTAGTGAAAGGGTAAAAATTTGTGGGGCATTTGATAAGAGATGACTACTTGTAAAAATGTGTTGAAAAGGAAGGTAGAAGATTGAGTACCATGAGGGAGATTATTAGAGTATTTATTTTTATTCGTGTGTGTGTGTGTGTGGATGGTTTTAAAGGTTCTGATTCTAAAGTTTGCAGGAAAGTTGGTAAGGATATATGATTTGGCAAAATGTGTTGAAAGGGACGGTAGACGGCTGAGGAATGTGAGGAAGAAGCAGAATATCGTATGGCTTTCTTGTAGATGTTTATAGAAATTCTGGTTTTAGTGCTGTGAATTGCTGTGTACATGTAGTGGAAGGGTTAAGACTTGTGAGACAGTTGGTAAGGGAAGATTAGTTCTAAAAATGTGTTATAGGGAAGAGTGGAAGATTGAGAAACATGAGGAGGAAGAAGAATATTGTATGTTTATTCATTTATTTTTTTGTTGATGTTTATAAAGATATTGCGTTTTGAGTGAGTGATTGAGGTAAGGCGGTAACACTCATGGTCATAAGGCGCCACTGCCAAAACGGTAACTGAGTCTTTTTTTTTTTTTATGTTAGAAAAAAAAAGTCAATTACCGTTTTGGCATCGGCGCCTATGACCATGAGTGTTGCGGCGCCTTACCTCAATCACTCATTCTAAACCCAAAATCTTAACTAAAAGGCAGCAAACAAAGTAGAGACTAAATTAAAAAGCCTAAAACACGACAACAACACAATTTTACGAGAAATTTGGTAAGCGAGTAAGAGTTGTAAAATGTGTTGTAGGAAAGAGTGGAAGGTTGAGATGAAAGAGGATGAAGAACAAAGGATAGTGAAAAAGAATGAAAATGTATATAAAAAGAGGAAAAAATGGAGGAAATAGTGAAATAAAGAAGAAGTAGAGGTAGGCAAGATAGCTTTCGTCAAACAAGATATGGCATCTCAGATAGATATAGGAAAAAAATAGGAGAAATAGAAGGATATATAAATAAAGGTACAAATATGAAGAAAAACAAACCGAAAATAATAAACAAAATTAAGAACAGAAAGTAAAGGAAAAAAGTGAAATTCATGAAAAAAATAGAGAAACCACCAGAAAATATAAATAAGAAAGAGACAAGCAAGAGAAAAACAAACAGAAAACAAGAAACAAAATATTAGGAATAGACGATAGAGAAGGAAAAAAGAAAATTAATCAAAGAATATATAAAATTAAAATTGAAAAAAATAACGCTGCAAATAATAAAAAAACAAAGAAAACAAGAAACAAAATAGAAACAAAAAATAAAGAAGGAAAAAGAAAAAAACGAAATTAATTACAAAACATTTATAAACCTCACCATAAAAATAAATCAAAAGGAAGAAAAAATGGAAACAAAAGAAAATACTAAAAACAATATACCACCTTCACCATAATGAGGAAAATAAACAACACAACAGAGGACAAGAGGAGAGAAATTCAGTGAAGGGAGAGGAAAAGGAAACGACACAGGTAAACAAGCAGGTAAACTCAGCACTGTCAACACTGCAGCTCACTACCAAGGAAAGGAGGAAGCGGAAGTGGACATTGCGTGGGCGTGGGTGCGCTGACACACACACACACACACACACACACACACACACACACACACACACACACACACACACACAGAGAGAGAGAGAGAGAGAGAGAGAGAGAGAGCAAATACGTAGATAAATAGAAAATTGTTTGCGTGGGAAAGAACTATGCTTTATTTTACTTGCAGACGTGTGTGTGTGTGTGTGTGTGTGTGTGTGTGTGTGTGTGTGTGTGTGTGTGTGTGTGTGTGTGGCCGTGGGAAAGCTGGGCGTGGGGTGGTGGCGGGGCAATAAAAGTGGGTTTTGTTGTGGGCCCACTGACAACTTTGGTGTGAGTGCGGTGGGCGGTGAGGGAGAGATAGGGAGAGAGAGCGCGCGAGAGAGAGAGAGAGAGAGAGAGAGAGAGAGAGAGAGAGAGAGAGAGAGAGAGAGAGAGAGAGAGAGAGAGGGGGGAGATGGAGAGGAAGGAAGGGAGGGGCGCGTGTTGAGGGAAGGAAAGGAGGAGGTAACAAGGAATTGGTGGTAAAGTGGCGAAGGAAAGATAAAGAATTGGAGGAGGAGGAGGAGGAGGAGGAGGAGGAGGAGGAGGAGGAGGAGGAGGAGGAGGAGGAGGAGGAGGAGGAGGATTACGATAGATTACAAAAGGAAAACCAAGCAGTAACAGAATTTTTGTCCCTTGCAAGGCTCTTTCTGAACTATAAGGTAAAGAGACAGGAGGAAAAGGAGGAGGAAGAAGAAGAGGAGGAGGAGGAGGAGGACCACAACTATATGAACATGAACCAGCACTACATCCATCATTACCATCTCCACCACCACTACCACAACATCACCACCATCACCACCAATCACTCACTCACTCACTTACTCACTGCTTCACAGGCAGCAAAACGCGGCGTTACCTGTTCGGCCACTCTACACAGGTGAAATACGACAGCCTGCACACCTTTAGCCACACTTCACCACCCCAATTAAGGATAGGAATGAGGCTCTAAGTAGGAAGCCATCATCACCACAGCCACCACCACCACCACCACCGCACTTCTCATCACTAATTTGTTCGTGCGCGCGTGAGCCTCTTACTCTGTCTTAAATATGGTGATGAGTGGCATTGCATAAATCTTGTTGCTGAACTAAGATCACCATTAAGACAAGACACGTCCTCCTACTCCTCCTCCTCTTCCTTCTCTTCTTTTTCCTCCTCCTCCTCCTCCTCTTTCTCTGTCGTCGTCTTCTCCCGTGCATGTGTGTTTGTTACCTGTTTTTTTTCTTATTTCTTTCTTATTCGGTTTAATTGTATAGTAAAATTATTTTAATTGTACTCTTCTCTCTTTCTTTTTGTCCTTATACCTCTTTTGCTCCATTTCGCTTATGGGTGGCTGTGGCATAGTGGATAAGGTGGTGAGCGTGGGATCGGGCAGACGTCCACGCGTAGGTTAGAATCCCACCACGTATCCCTTTGATATTTTGCCATTTGTCAAGTGGTGTAAAGTTACCTACATGTCACCATGATACACAGTTTCTTGGTGGTTACACTAAAGATGCGCTTGGGTGGTGATATGGACCCTAATATGGGTATCACAAATAAAATTGCCTCCGCTTCTAATGGATGGAAGCTTAACAGAGCTTCCAATACTCTTCAAGTTACCTACAAGCGCTATTGGCCAGGACATAGAAAAAAAACGTTTTCCTCACCTCTTTTATCCTCCTATCTTCAATCCTTATCTTCTTCGTTTAATTGTCTGTTTTTTTCCTCCTCCATCTTCTTACCGCCATCATCACCACTTAACTCACTAGTTTTGCTACTTTTCCTCCTCCTCCTCATCCTCATCTTCCTCCAATAATAGCTCTCTTCTTTCTCCTCCTCGTCACCTTCACTATCCTGCACCTCTTACTTTCACCTTGATAGTGTCGCTTATCACTATCTCAAGGGCCATTATGTCTACTACTTGTTCTCTTTTTGTTTTGGTGTTCTGCTACTGCGCCGCCACCACCACCACCACCACCACCAACAACAACAACAACATTAACAGCAGCAACATCAACAAAATAATCTTTCTTCCATATCATTATTCATCTTTTTTCTTTTCTTCCTACTATACTGTCTTTCTGCTTCAACGTAAACCACCACCACCACCACCACCAACAACAACAACAACAACAACAACAACAACAATCTTCTGTAGTTCCTTTCAGTCTTCTCCTTCCTTCCTACATCCACCATCATTAACCATCAATTACCTGTAGCAACAACAACAAAAACATCAACATACAAAAATTTTCCTCCTTTTATTCTTACACTTAACTCCAAGAACACCCTATTCTCTTCCTCCTATTCCTACACCACCACCACCACAACCACCACCACTACTACTACCACCACTACCACTACAACAACCTTTCCTCCACCTACTATAAAACCTCACCTCCCGCACTCACTTCCTCTCATCCTTCCCTCCCAATGCTTCTCCTACTGCTCCTTTGCACTCGGTCACCTGTTCCCTCACCTGCACACTGTTTACCGACCGCTCGACAGGTGATGCATCTTTCACACAGGTACGCGTCAACATTTATTCATTTTTCCTGCCTCCTCCTCTTGTTCTGCAGGCGTATCTTGATCTTGATCCTCAGACTC
>NC_059278.1:11720509-11733009 GCF_017591435.1 Portunus trituberculatus | reverse complement strand
GAATTAATCTGACGATCCGCGGAGATTTCACATATCGACCACGAGAGAGAGAGAGAGAGAGAGAGAGAGAGAGAGAGAGAGAGAGAGAGAGAGAGAGAGAGAGAGAGAGTCTAAACTCTAACCTATGACAACAAAACTTGATAACCATACGAACAAAACAAGGAGACCAGTGCGATGTGGAGAATAAATTGTTCAAGCTGATAAAGTGACGAGCGTGAGTTGAAAGATTGCGTCAGCGAGGTTGGAAATTTTTGCAACAAGAAAACAGACTTGATCTTCATGAACAAAACCTTGAAAACCATACGGTAAAGAAATGTAAATTAAGAAAAGATTAATAAATGTCAGTAAGAGAAAAAATAAATAAAATAATCCCCACAAAAACGCAATAAGAACGATAAAATTTAAAATGTCACAGTAAAGGTATACAGATTAAAGAAAGAAGACATTATGATTTGCGTCTTCTAAGGAAATCAAGATAATGGGAACAAAAAAATAATAATCGCACTATGAATATTACAAGTTAAGATATAACAGCGAAGAAAGGTAAATTAAAGGAGGAAGACATTATGGTAATATTAATAAAAGAAATAAGCGTAGATTAAGAGAATATATCAATGAAGTCAAAACAATGGACACGAAAATTTAATAACCGTTCTGACAGCATCAAAAGCTAGAAAGACACGGGAAAAGGATCGGCATTATGGCAACGATAATGCAATATTCGCAATACAAATGATGAGAACAAGTTTTGAAGGAGTGGAAGAAATTAAAAGCAAAACAAAGAAATTGATATTATTGAATAATAAATACAAGTTAAAATCAATTCCTCCTCCTCCTCCTCCTCCTCCTCCTCCTCCTCCTCCTCCTCCTCCTCCTCCTCCTCCTCTTCATCTTCATCTTCCCCGCTATCTGGTGAACACATGCTCAGCATCTTCAGAAAAGTGTTGTCGGATGAGGACACAACACCAGAATAATAATAAGAACAGCAATAATAATTTCACTATTACTTGCCTTGTCAACAAAACAAACACACCAAGAGGAACTATACGAGACGCAACACCAAAATCAAGCAATCAGTTTATAATAATAATAATAATAATAATAATAATAATAATAATAATAATAATAATAATAATAATAATAATAAACAATAATAACATATAATAACAATAATAATAATAATAACAACAATAACAATAATAATAATAATAATAATAATAATAATAATAATAATAATAATAATAATAATAATAATAATAATAATAATAATAATAGTAATAATAATAATAATAATAATAATAATAGTAATAATAATAATAACATTAATATTAATAATAATAACAATAACAATAACAATAACAATAATAATAATAATAATAATAATAAAAATAACAATAATAATAAAAAACACGCCTGATAAGCATAATAGACAAACAAATAGACAGAGAAAATAGACATTACTCACCGGATACCTCTCACTAACCATTAACTTGTGTGTAATCAGTAAGACGTAATACAAGGAAAAGAAAACGTAACAACCACGCTAGTAGAGAAGACATGCTTACTGTAGGCCACAAAGATCACGTCACCACGATAAATTTTACCTCCTTAAATCATTCACTGACTATATCAACTTAAGGCAACGAAATAATCCTCTAAAACGAAAGACAATAGAAGAAAGACAGATGGAAGAAAAATAAGAAAAGGGAAATAAGTAAATAAAGAAAGAAAGAAGGGAAGCTGTAAGAATCCATGAGGCCTACATGTTACACTCCCTAAGAGAGAGAGAGAGAGAGAGAGAGAGAGAGAGAGAGAGAGAGAGAGAGAGAGAGAGAGAGAGAGAGAGAGAGAGAGAGAGAGAGAGAGAGAGAGAGAGAGAAAGAAAGAAAGAAAGAAAGAAAGAAAGAAAGAAAGAAAGAAAGAAAGAAAGAAAGAAAGAAAGAAAGAAAGAAAGAAAGAAAGAAAGAAAAACAAAATAAATACGTAAATAAACAACAGAATCAGTAGCACAAGTCACTCACCAGCACAAGATGAACACATTACCGCTGGCTGTGGTGACTTGTGGTGGTGAGTGTGGTGGTGAGTGAGCGGCTCAGTGCGAGGCCTCATCACCACAATCTGAAAATAATAAGTTGATAGGAGTTGGTTAAACATTCTGCCCCATTATATAGTTATTTTTATTGTTATTGGCTAAATATTCTTGCCTGCACCATTTGCCATTATAAAAAAGAAATCAGGCCATTATTCTAAAAAGTCGTAAATGTATTTGAGTTATTTCTAAGTTTCTGCGTGCACTATTTGAGTTATTTCTAAGTTCCTGTGTGCACTATTTGAGTTATTTCTAAGTTCCTGTGTGCACTATTTGAGTTATTTCTAAGTTCCTGTGTGCACTATTTGAGTTATTTCTAAGTTCCTGTGTGCACTATTTGAGTTATTTCTAAGTTCCTGTGTGCACTATTTGAGTTATTTCTAAGTTCCTGTGTGCACTATTTGAGTTATTTCTAAGTTCCTGCGTGCACTATTTGAGTTATTTCTAAGTTCCTGCGTGCACTACTTGAGTTATTTCTAAGTTCCTGCGTGCACTGATTTTTGTTGTTATCATTTTTTATTGTTAGAGGTGATTTATATTCTATTATGATTATTATTTATCATTAGTTATTATTTTTATTTTCTATCGTAGTTATCAATGATTCCTGCCTGCATTGTTTCATTATCATTATTCCATCGATATGAACGATAAATATGCGCTGTTGATTTAAATATCTTGCCTATGCTAATTACGAATTATTATTACTACCATTATCATTATCATTATTATTATTATTATTATTATTATTATTATTATCACAGTTCCTTAAAGATTTTTCATTATAATAAATAAATAAATAAATAAATGCATAGGAGTCACTTAAAAAGCTCCTTATAAAATAATCACTATAATCACTACTAAAAAATTATTGTCCTGTACTATTAATCACTTTAACAACAACAAAAAATAATAATAATAATAATAAATAAATAAATAATGATTAAATAAAATAAAATCCGACCAGCATCACACATCAAGATTATCTTAATGAAAAATCAGGCCCAGACATCACTTATCATAAAGCTAATTCAGTCTACACCACTTATCTGTTATAAAAAAAACCAAAACAAAAACAAACCGCACTATAACACACAGAAGCCAACCAGCACAGCCTCTCAGTAACTGTAAGCCTACAGGCCGACCATAAAATGCCCCTTGTAACACTAGAGGCCGCCCGTCAGAGCCTCCACGAACACACACACACACACACACACACACACACACACACACACACACACACACACACACTACACGCACGGCTGGAGGTATTAACCCCTTCAGTAATGGAACGCATTTTCATCATGAATTTTTTTTGTGATTAGGCAATATTATTTACATTAGGAAAGGGATCAGAAGATTAATGGCCAGAGTCTTCACTATTTTATCCATCACATAAGTTTCTGAACCTGTATAAAATCACCAAATAGTAAGCAGAATAAACATTTAAATGTTTTCTGGTACTGAAGGGGTTAGGAAATCTCATACAAACGAAGTATTTCTGACATACATTCTTCGGTGAACAGTAAAACGCTCCCGCTCCTTGTTGATACAGAAAACGATTGAGGGAAACTACACAATGCCACACTTTCTGCGCTACAATACATTATACACAACACAAGAACATAAGAGAATAAGTGAAGCTGCAAGAAGCCACCAGTCCTACACGTAGCAATTTTTCGTAAAACGCACCTTCCAACCTATCCATTCAAGAATTTATGTCATCTTTTAATGCTTTATAATGATTTGGTTCTAACTACAAAGACACACACACACACACACACACACACACACACACACACACACACACACACACACACACATGTATACATACTTAAAGAAAAGTTGGATAAGCTATTGATATGGAGACAGGATATTATGAGTACTCATTGAATCCTGTAATGTACTGCAACATAGAGGTAACTACAACAACAACAACAACAACAACAACAACAACAACACACACACACACACACACACACACACACACACACACACACACACACACACACACAGTAAACATTCTTGAAGCTAGTTTAGAAAGATAAGGGAATTGAAGAAAACTGAGCAATTCAACAAGTTTTTACACCATCATAAAACACATTATACACACACGCATATACACACCAACAAACATTCCAGCTGCTAGTTGAGAGATAAACAAACTCAACAATTGTACACCAGGACACAGAAATCAATTAGCGCGGTGGAGGCGAGGCAGGTGACAGCCGGTGTACTACAAGCGTTCCACGTCCACAAGATTAAATTTTTATAACCACAAATAATACTTAACACGAGTTTCACCGTGTACGACCTGACACTGCACTCTTCCTTTGTCGATTTTATTTATTTGTTGCATACTTCTGATACAACTTTATCCTTACTGATCTGACGGTGGGCTTTTCTGCCGATTGCGTAAATGACCTTCCAGTGTGCGGGCATGTCTTTTATATATATTTAAGAACTAATTTTCTTTCTCCTTTTTACTGACCTTGTTTTTTTTTGTTTTCTTTTCGTACACTCTTGACACAATTTTGAGATTAATTAGATGACAGATATTTTCAGTCCCTTAATTACGAAAATAAGTTTACAGTAAGCACATGATGTCTTTACATAAACATATATATTAGAAAAGTGGACGAGATTCTCCAATTACACCAAAACTTTGTTAAGGATTCTTCTTTGTGTAAAAACAGAGACGAGAAGCTTTGGTAATGTACGGCTTCTTTCACAAGCAATGCACGATGAAAAATATGCAAAACAAAACAATATACTGTTCATCTAAAGAAAGTTAAGCTATGTAATAAAACTGCTATCTTTACAACAAACATAAGAAAAAATTTCCATCATAAACTTTTAAAATGAAAGCTGCAAGACTCCCTCCTCACAAACATCAAGGCAAAACAAAGGAAAGAGAAACCAATAACATTCTTCCTCTTAAACTAAAATAGAGGATATACAAGACTATCTTCATCCTCTCTTACTATCATCATCACCCTCACTACAACCATCTCGCCCGCCGCCGCCGCCGCCACCACCACCACCACCACCACCACCACCATTGCCACCACCACAGCCGCCGCCACCACGACGCCGCAGCCTCGCTAACTCAGCCCCCACGATAACACACAGACAGACCAGCGCAGACCAAACTAACACACACACACACACACACACACAGAAAGCGGTGATAAATGGTGACAAATATTGATGGTGAATTAAGAAATCTCACAAACTCTAGTAAACAGTGAGGAAATTATAATACATAACAAAATGGAGCTGGGGAAATTAAGGAAGGGAAGAAGGAAAGGTAGAATATAAGTATACGTTGTTTGCATATAACTTTGCTGCATCGTATTATGGAGAATCGATAGGGCAAATACATGGAAAAACTGATATTTAATAGGGAATCTCACTTCAAGGAAATGATCGACAGTAAGGTGGAGAAAAAACAAAAGGAAAATAGAAACGAATTAAAACAAAATCGAAGGAAAAGACATCTTGGAAATGAAAAATAAATAAATAAAGTATGTAATGAATTGCTTCTATCTAAATCAGTCTATCTATCAGTCTTTTTATCTATCTATCCATCAATCAATCAATCAAACAGTCTAAATATCTATCTACCTATCTATCTATCTATCAATCTATCTATCTATCTATCTATCTATCTATCTATCTATCTATCCTTTAACCTACATAACCAAACTTACTGACCTATTTTATCGATCTTATGCATTTATCTACCTAACCACCAACCCATCTACCTACCAACCTACACATATATCAATAAATACACAACAACAAACTTTTAATCGCTACACCTTTTGTCTTGTAAATTACTGGAAAACACTGATACAAAAAGGGAAGGAAAAAAAAACCTGATCACCTGCCACGCACACCTTTAATTAGGACCCAGGTGATCGTGTCTACCTGGCAGAGGATTTTTGACTGACGGCACCATATCGGGAATTACAGGGAGAGAGGGAGAGGAGGGAGAGGGGGAAGGGAATGGGGAGAGAGAGAGAGGGAGAGGGAGAGGGAGAGGGAGGGAGAGGGAAGACAAGGATAAAAATAACATAAGGTGAAGAAATTAAACTGGAGAGAGAGAGAGAGAGAGAGAGAGAGAGAGAGAGAGAGAGAGAGAGAGAGAGAGAGAGAGAGAGAGAGAGAGAGAGAGAGAGAGAGAGTTGGAGAGGGTCTTAAGGGCATTGAGGAAGGATGAAGAGGATTTGCATCGGTAGTGGAGGAGGTGAGGAGTGAGGCGGAAGATTACCAGAGGAGGAGGAGGAGGAGGAGAAGGAGGAGGAGGAGGAGGAGGAGGAGGAGGAGGAGGAGGAGGAGAAATAAATGTGTATATATTCTAATCTTCTCTTCCTTCTTATTTTCGTACATTTTACTTTCTCTTATCCCTTTTATCATCACCAGTACACTTCTCTCTCTCTCTCTCTCTCTCTCTCTCTCTCTCTCTCTCTCTCTTACATTCTCTCTTCGTAGTTTCCTCTTACTCACGCATCCTCTTTCAAAATTTCCCCTTCTTGATTTCTTTCTTACTGTTCATTCTTCCTATTTCAAAACATTTCCTTCTCCCCTTTCTCTTTTCCAACTCTTGCACCATTTCCTTTTTTTAATTCAACATTTCTTCTTTTTCTCTCTTTTCTTCCTAGCTCACTTTTATATTGTTTCCACTATTCCCTCTTTTTCCTTTTTCTATTTTATCTTTTTGTCATCCTCTTCTAATCATATTTCTCTTCTCTTCCTTCCTTTCCTCCTTCCAAGCCACTGTACTCTTGTCTTCTGCTCCTCCTCCATTCCCTTCCCTTACTCTAACATCTCCTCCTCCTCCTCCTCCTCCTCCTCCTCCTCCTCCTCCTCCTCCTCCTCCTCCTCTCAGGGTAAGGTCTCGGGCATAGGGACCATTCCATGCTATTTCACGCCTGTCAGTAGAATTCATGGGTTGTATGGGAGAGGCAGACCTCCTCCTCCTCCTCCTCCTCCTCCATCACCTCCTCCTCCTCCTCCTCCTCCTCCTCCTCCTCCTCCTCCTCCTCCTCCTCCTCCTCCTTCCACTAGGTGTTGAAGTACCAAGGGGAAGGCAGAATGGAGGTGAAAAGGTGTGTGTGTGTGTGTGTGTGTGTGTGTGTGTGTGTGTGTGTGTGTGTGTGTGTGTGTGTCTCTCTCTCTCTCTCTCTCTCTCTCTCTCTCTCTCTCTCTCTCTCTCTCTCTCTCTCTCTCTCTCTCTCTCTCTCTCAATTAAGTAATGCCACGACATGAGGAGGAGGAGGAGGAGGAGGAGGAGGAGGAGGAGCAGAGGAGGAGGAGGAGGAGGAGGAGGAGGCCCTAAAACCATACATTTTAGAAACTTTCCCAGACAATACAAGTGAAAAACAAACAAAAAACAAACTCATTACTTTCTTCGTTTTATTCCATTCAATTCTTCAATATTTTAACATCCTTGTTTTTTATCATTCTTTTCCTTTTCCCTCTCTTTTTTCTTCCCTCCTCTCCTTCGTATATTCCCCTTTACTCTTTCTTCTCTCTCCCTTTTCTTTTTCTTCTTTCTCCATGCTTATCCCTTCCATCTATCCTTTCCCTTCTTTCCTCCCGTCCCTCCCTTGCCTCGCGTGAAACCTTCCCATAAGCCACTTCTCTCCCTCTCTCCCTCCTTCCCTCCACCCCTCCACTCCCGACTCCACTCCAGTCACGCTTAGATCAATAAATTCCAGCGTTTAAAGTCGCTTAATGTTATGGAGTCCTTTTTCAACTCTCTCTCTCTCTCTCTCTCTCTCTCTCTCTCTCTCTCTCTCTCTCGATCCCAAGAATTTACACCACACGCGACTCTTGAGTGACTGTGTGTGTGTGTGTGTGTGTGTGTGTGTGTGTGTGTGTGTGTGTGTGTGTGTGTGATTCACCTCGGTCGTCTGCTGGTCACCCAGCCAGTCTTCCCCATTACGGAGCGAGCTCAGAGCTCATAGACCGATCTTCAGGTAGGACTGAGACCACATAACACACTCCACACACCGGGAAAGCGAGGCCACAACCCCTCGAGTTACATCCCGTACCTATTTACTACTAGGTGAACAGGGGCCACACATTAAGAGACTTGTCCATTTGCCTCGCCACTTACCGGGATTCAAACCCGGCCCTCTCGATTGTGAGTCAAGCGTGCTAACCACTACACTACGCGGTGTGTGTGTGTGTGTGTGTGTACTGTGTAATTGTCAGGAGTTGATGATCTGTTCTTACTTACTTACTTATTTACTTATTTACACACACACACACACACACACACACACACACACACACACACACACACACACACACACACACACCGCGTAGTGTAGTGGTTAGCACGCTCGACTCACACTCGAGAGGGTTCGGGTTGGAGTCCCGGCGGCGGCGAGGCAAATGGGCAAGCCTCTTAATGTGTAGCCCCTGTTCACCTAGCAGGAAATAGGTACGGGATGTAACTCGAGCGGTTGTGGCCTCGCTTTCCCGGTGTGTGGAGTGTGTTGTGGTCTCAGTCCTACTCGAAGATCGGTCTATGAGCTCTGAGCTCGCTCCGTAATGGGGAAGACTGGCTGGGTGACCAGCAGGCGACCAAGCCTGCACACACACACACACACACACACACACACACACACACACACACACACACACACACACACACACACACACACACACACACACACACACACACACACACACACACACACACACACACACACTTATCTATCGTTTCTTTAAATATTCTTTTGGACGAAGGAAAAATTTATTAAGATAAAGAAGAAAGGAAAAGATAGAAAAGGGCTGGAAGAGGTGGAGAGAGAGAGAGAGAGAGAGAGAGAGAGAGAGAGAGAGAGAGAGAGAGAGAGAGAGAGAGAGAGAGAGAGATGGAAAGAAAGTAAGAAAAGGTGAAATAAAATGGAGATGGAGGGAATGAAATAAAGACTTCGAAAAATTGTACATAGTTGAATGAAAGAAAAAATAACTGAAGACGTAGATAACAATGAAAATGAATAGAAGACAGTAAAAATTAAAGAAAAGAAATTATATACTTAGGGAGGGAAGATGAGAAGAACAGAGGAAAACACACATAGATGAGTAAAAGAAAACATCAATGGAAGACGTAGATAACAAAGAAATGAATAGAAGAAAAAAATACATAGGGAAAAATAGAAGAAAAGAAAGCAGACATACATAGGAAGAAAAGACGAGGAAAAGACATAAAACGAAATAAAAAAACAACAACAATGAAATGAATAGAAGAGTGTAGAAAAGGAAAAAATGGAAGAAAAAGAAAAAGCAGACATACAGAGAAAGAAAATACGAGGAAAAGAAATAAAACGAAATGAAAATAAAAAAAAAGACACGCACAGGTGAAGCTTAAATGCACATGGACCATAAAACTTAGCTTCTCTTCCTACTCCACTTCCTCCTTCACTCAGCAACGAAGTAATGATCCATGAAAAGACCTTAATTGTAAGCATGATTATTCTAAGTTAATGAATGCTGCTGCCTCGTGCGACACACCTGACCACACATCTGTCCCCGTAAAGACACCTGTGCTGGATGTGGCCCTGTGTATACCAATTAATGACTCAAGAGGAAAGGAAGCGTGAAATTCTTCGAGAATGAGGCGGTGGATGTCATGTTTGGTGGATGAGTCAGTGGAGTGGACGGGAAAAGTGGAATGTCTCAATGTGGATTGTTTTTACTCAGAACTGATACTGTTCCACTCGTATTCCTAACCTATTATCTCTTTTTCCTTTCTTAATCCACATAGCAAGATGAGAATTGTTTAGATGAGGTAGTGGAAGAAAAAAATGAAGAAATTAGTGGAATCTGCCTCATTCCGGATCATTTTTACTTATAACTTTTATTATTCCACCTATTTTTCCTCATTGATCCACATAATAACGTAAGAAAAAGCTCGTGGAGTCAGTGGAGTAGATCATATAGGGAATGAGTGGAATCTGTCTCGCTGTGGATCTTGTAAACTCCATTAATTAGATTCCACTTATGTCCTTACCACTCTCTTTTTCTCCTCAATCCACATAACAAGGTGATAATTGTTTAGTGGATGAGGTAGTGGAAGAAAAATAATGAAGAAATTAGTGGACCATTCCTCATTTTGGATCTTTTTACTCATAATTACTGTTCCACCTCTTTCTTTTTCCTTGATCCACATAATAACGTAAGACAAGCTAGGTGGAGTCAGTGGAGTAGGTCATGTAAGAAAGGAGTGGAATCTGTCTTGCTGTGGATCTTATCACCTCCACTAATAATATTCCACTTAACATCCTTACCGCTCTCTAGTTTTTCTCATTAATCCACATAACACGGTGGGAAAAAATTAGTGGATGAGGTAGTGGAAGAAAGGAAAAAATTGTGTAATCTGCCTTATTGTGGATCTTTCTATTCAATATTCCACTTATATCCTTACTCTGCACCTCTCTTTGTTTCCTAATCCACATGAAAAAGGTGGGGAATGTTTGATGGATGAGGTAGTGGAAGAAAGCAAGAAATTTAGTGGAATCTGCCTTATTGTGGCTCTTTCTATTTAATATTCCACTTGAATTCTTACCCAGTACCTTTCTTTGTTTCCTAATCCACATGAGAAAGGGGGAAATGTTTGGTGGATGAGTCAGTGGAGGAAAGGAAGGAAGAATAGGTCACGAAGGGAATGACTGGAATGTGGATCTTACTCCTGGTGGATCTTCTGTCTACTCACAACTGACGCTTAAGTGGATCGATTTTGTAGTCTGTTAGTCTAAAGCGGAAGAAAATAGATTGGATGAAATATAGTGGAAATTAGGTGCTAAGCTTAAATTTAACACATATCCCACTTAAAATCCTTCGCCTTTCCTCTTACTCTGATGGGAAGTGGATTGAATATATAAAAAAAATGTAATGATGTGGATAATTTTAGCATGCCACTCATATCATTTCCACACCTTTCTCTTTTATCTGAACCCTTACTGAACGCCACAATACAATGGGAAGTGGACTAAATATTTAAAGGTGTTATAAAGTGGAGTTGTTTTAAGTACTCCACTCATATTCTAAGCTAATTCTCCTTTTTTCTGATTTTAGCTTTACTCCACATTACAAAAGGATGAGAAATGGATATAATAAAAAAAAAGGCATGCGATTTTGATTAATATTACACGTATACTCATAAACTAAACTAATACTCATTTTTTCCTATTTTCTACCTTACTCCACATTACAAAAGGATGAGAAATACATAAAGACTAATAACAACAAAAACATATGATTTCTATTAATATTCCTCGCATACATTTCTATTACAAACGCTTTCAGAGGGAGGTTTCAAGACATTTATCGCTTTTTTGGGGTTAAATTTCTCAGACCTGTACGGGAACTGGCAACTAAGTGGGCATTTTTGTTTACATTTATTGTTGCCCTTGGTCAGATTTCCCCTCTTATATAAAAAAAAAAAATCATACACACTCAAAACCAATAAAAAGTCATGGAAGCGCAATAAAATCATTTCACTTTACTACTTCACCCACGTGTTTGCTTCCCTATCACCTATTTCCTTCATACATCACCCAGCTCCCCCTTCCCTCCCCTTCCCTCTCACCCCCCCTCTACCCCCATCGGACACACGCCATTCATAACTACGTGACACTAATAACGGAGTAGGTGACTCATTAAAGTGCTGCCTCCTCTTTAACTGAGTAACCAGGTGTCATACTACCCATTTACCTAGCTCCCTCTTCCTCCTCCACCTCCTCCTCCCCCTCACTCCTTCTCCCCTTTCAATATTTTCCACACGCAACCCTAATGTTATAATTTGCGTTTGATTTACATGATGTTATGACAAAGTGGTGGTGGTGGTGGTGGTAGTAGTAGTAGTAGTAGTAGTAGTAGTAGTAGTAGTAGTAGTAGTAGTAGTTAAAATGTTCAAAAGACTTACATATAAACACGAGCGAAAAAACAATACACTGAACAAGAATGAAAATAAAAAAAAAGGACCGAAATAAAAAAAAAATGAAAAAAAAAAAATAATAATAATAATAATAAAAATAATAACAATAATAACAACAACGAAATACTGAAAATCGTGCCCTATAGAAACCTCACCCATCACTCTTTCCCTCCTCCTCTCTCCCTTTGGTGCAGTGACGCCTAAGTGAGTCAAGGTGTTACGCGGGTTAATTAGCAGCGTGCAGGTGTGATGTAGACTTCAGTGTAAGGAGGGAGGGAATGGGGGAAGGGAACTGAGCTTCACCTGAGGACAGAACAGATGTGTGTGTGTGTGTGTGTGTGTGTGTGTGTGTGTGTGTGTGTGTGTGTGTGTGTGTGTGTGTGTGTGTGAGCCACCTTCGCATTCCTCTCCACGCCCAAATGCCCACAGTGCCCCCCATCCACTCTCCCCAAACCC
>NC_059278.1:11695509-11715509 GCF_017591435.1 Portunus trituberculatus | reverse complement strand
TGTGTGTGTGTGTGTGTGTGTGTGTGTGTGTGTGTGTGTACCTGGCTTTTCCAATGCAAGTATTTTTTGTACCTTTTACATTATTTTTCTCTGTTGTTGTTGTTTTTGTTGTTATTATTATTATTATCATCATTATTATCATCATATCGAATGCATATGCCTTGCTTTTCATCTCTCTCTCTCTCTCTCTCTCTCTCTCTCTCTCTCTCTCTCTCACACACACACACACACACACACACACACCAAGGCACATCATCTCATCTCCCTCGCTCACTCCCTCCTTCACCCTTACCAGGACAACCCCATCCCCACCCTCACACCCTTCACCCCCTGCCACTCATCACCCCTGCCCGTGTCACATCGCAGGTCAGGGAGGGGTGAGGGGTGAGGAAGGGGATGGAGGATGGGGGGTGGGGAGTCACGCAGGTCAGCCCCCTATCATAAGTTACATTCTCCGTATTTTTATGGCACATTTGCGTCAGCTAAATCAACGTTTAATGTGACCGCTTACTCTCCCTCACTCTCCCTTACTCTTCCTACTCTCCTACACACACACACACACTCACTCTCTCTCTCTCTCTCTCTCTCTCTCTCTCTCTCTCTCTCTCTCTCTCTCTCTCTCTCACACACACACACACACACACACACACACACACACATCCTGCTTCTACATTACAGGTTATACGTTTGTATCTTTTCATGTTCTTATTTTTTTTCTTGTTTCTCTCTCTCTCTCTCTCTCTCTCTCTCTCTCTCTCTCTCTCTCTCTCTCTCTCTCTCTCTCTCGTTCTATCAATCGTCATTTCTTTATTCTTGCTCATAAACACAAACACACACCCACCCACATACCGCGTAGTGTAGTGGTTAGCAAGCTCGACTCACAATCGAGAGGGCCGGGTTCGAATCCCGGAAAGTGGCGAGGCAAATGGGCAAGCCTCTTAATGTGTAGCCCCTGTTCACCTAGCAGTAAATAGGTACGGGATGTAACTCGAGGAGTTGTGGCCTCGCTTTCCTGGTGTGTGTTGTGTGTGATGTGGTCTCAATCCTACCCGAAGATCGGTCATGAGCTCTGAGCTCGCTCCGTAATGGGGAAGACTGGCTGGGTGATCAGCAGGCGACCGAGGAGGTGAATTACACACACACACACACACACACACACACACACACACACACATTACAATAATGGTAGTAGTTAAAATATAGTCAACTTTTGTCTTCAATAAGGAAGTGTTGTCATTTTCACGAGTTTCGAACGATGTTTCGTCGTTATTATTATTATTATTATTATTATTATTATTATTATTATTATTATTGCCATTTACTGTTCTATTTTTCACTACTGAAGATACATTAACGTGATTTTTTTTTTTCGCATCACAACTGCAACATCAAAACACACACACACACACACACACACACACACACACACACACACACACACATCAACACATAGCAATGGGCAAAAAAAAAAAAAGAAAAAGAAAAAAAAACACCAAACCAAACCTTGACTGGATGCTTCAATGAAAATCTTTTATGTCGTATTAAACTCCCACTCTCCCAGCAGCCTCTCCCAGCCCCTCTCCCTCCCTCTCCCTCAAGTAGGCAAGCGGCGCCATCACCCTTCCCAAGCCCCGCCCCGGACACCTATTACTAGCGATGGATAATTATATAAAATGTACCTTACTCACATCAGCCAAAGATATCCAGTCAGCGGGTGCCCAGGAGGAGGAGGAGGAGGAGGAGGAGGAGGAGGAGGAGGAGGAGGAGGAGGAGGAGGAGGAGGAGGAGGGAGAAAAAAAGGAGAACAGGCTGGAGGAGGTAAGAGAGGAGAGGGTATATGAAATTCTGTGATCATAAGTGAAATAAGATTTAATAAAAATAAAGGTATACCTGTAACTATTTAGACAGGTGGGAATGGACAGGTAGACAGGTGAGAGAGAGAAGGAGGGAGAGAGAGAGAGAGAGAGAGAGAGAGAGAGAGAGAGAGAGAGAGAGAGAGAGAGAGAGAGAGAGAGAGAATCAGAATACACATTAATTAATTAGCTCCATACAGGTAAGGGTTTCTTCATGTATGGTAGATAATTACTTGATTCCTATAAAGAAAATAAGGTGAACTATTAATCTAATCAAAGTAATTCATTAAAGCTAAATAATCAATAATAGTTAGTCAAGCTTAGGTAGTTTGGTAGGTTTGGATAATTAATAATCCAGAAAATATAGATTGAATGCTTTCAGGGGAGGAGGAGGAGGAGGAGGAGGAGGAGGAGGAGGAGAAGGGGCGGGGCGGGAAGAAGAATGCAGATGCTGTCTTTGTGAGATGATGGACACACTCTTTCCACGCTCTTGCTCTCTCTCTCTCTCTCTCTCTCTCTCTCTCTCTCTCTCTCTCTCTCTCTCTCTCTCTCTCTCTCTCTCTCTGCCTTTCAATATCTCATGTGGATAGTAAATTTAAATCAGCCCTCTCGTGTGTGTGTGTGTGTGTGTGTGTGTGTGTGTGTGTGTGTGTGTGTGTGTGTGTGTGTGTGTGTGTGTGTGTGTGTGTGTGTGTGTGTGTGTGTGTGTGTGTGTGTGTGTGTGTGTGTGTGTGTGTGTGTGTGTGTGTGTGTGCAGAATCCCACCACTAACACCCGCTTCGTGCTCACTGGAGGTTCATCACGTTCATTATCGTCATTATTCTCATCATTACATCATCAGTAACAATAATTATCATGGGAAATACCTGAGTCACACTGGCCAGGTGCTCAGTCAACCAGATCGACACGCTATTGGTTCCTGACACCGCTGTCCCGCCCGGTGGTTGGTCGGCTGTCTGGGCTTCGGAGTGTGTTCTGGCGCTGTCATTGGTGAGGAGTATTGCACCAGGCTTTCTTAGGCAATAAATGAGAGGATAAGTAAGAGAAACACTTAAGGGAAACGAAAATTAAATATAAGTAACAGCCTTTTTTATGTACGAGTTCGGTCTATGGTAAAAAAAAAATAAATAAATAAGGTCTACGGTTTCTGAAGCAATAAAAGAGACGATAAGTAAGAGACACAGTTAAGGGAAACGAAAATTTAATACAAGTAACAGCCTTTTTTATGTACGAGTTCCGGTCTATGATAAAAAAAAAGTAAATAAATGAGGTCTAGGGTTTCTTAGCAACAAATGAGAGGATAAGTAAGAGAAGCATTTAAGGGAAACGAAACTTTTAATATAATTGATAACTTTTTCATGAACGAGTTCCGGTCTATGGTAAGAAAATAAATTAATAAGTAAAGGGCTAATGAATGTGCCAATCCCTAAGGTTTCTTTAGCAATAAATGAGAGGATAAGTAAGAGAAGAAGTTAAGAAAAACGAGAATTGAATATAAGTAATAGCCTTTTTCATGAACGAATTCCGGTGTATGGTAAGAAAATAAGTAAATAAATAAAGGTTCAGGGCTTTTAAGAAATAAATTAGAGGATTGGTAAGAGAAGCATTTAAGGGAGACGATAATTGAATATAAGTAATAGTTCTTTTTATGTATGAGCTCCAGTGTGTGGCAAGAAAATAAATCAATAAAAGTCTAATAAATGTGCCAGTTTCCAGAGTATCGGGAGAAAAGGTTCCCGTAAAATGTGCGATGTGTACTGAAACTTCGCTCTTGGAAAGGTAGGAAGGAATACAGAAACTGCGGTAGAGTAATGGGAACATGTACTTACATGATGTCTTGCGAAAATAACAAGTTCATAGCGTATATTTAAGATAATCAGTTAGGTTAAGCAGTCAGGTGCATCAGAGAGCGAAAACGTAATGTAAAAACCGTAAAGTAATCTAATGTAATATAATGTGGAAATGTAATGTGAAAATGTAATGTCATGCAATAATGATAAGTATAAAGCATTCATTTAAACCATTAGATGCACCAGACAACTTCAGAAAAAAATTTAAAAAAATCAAAACGTGATGTAAAAATGGAATGCAGTTTAATATAACGTGGAAATGTAATGTCTTGTGGTAACAAAAAGTTAAACACATTCATTAAAACCATTGGGTGCATCAGATAGCTACGGAGACATACAGAAACAGGAAAAAATAATGTGAAAATGTATTAAGATGTACAATGCAATGCAATGTGAAAATAAAAAGTTTAATCGATTCATTGCTTCAGACTGCTACAAACTTATGTCACATATCAGCTGATGAGAGTAAATATGATCTAAGTGAGTAAACAGAGAGCTTGTAAACCCTCGTTAACTTGATAATGATTATTAATTACATCAACATCACTGAAATGATGCCTTGGTAGAAGTGTTAATGGTAAGATTAGTAAAGGATGCACAAAAGAGTGATGAAAATTACATATAGTCTTCTTAATACTTCAGTGAAATGAGAAAATAATAGTTTAATGGTGTGATGTGTTTAGTCTTTAATTAATGAGAGAGCAATGAAAGGAAGCACTCAAGGATGTGAGAGATAAATAAAAGTGATGGTTTAATGACATGACAGGTGGGTGTTGAATAGGATAATAAGTAAATATCTAATGGTGTCTAATGGGAAAAGAAATTTTATGAAAATAAGACTGAAAAGATGAAAAAGATAAATAAGTAAAAAGAAAAAAAACAGAAGGGGTTTACGAAAAAAACAGGCACATATCAGTGAGATTTTACGTGGAAGACAAATAGAAAAGAACATAGCAAGGCATGGCATGAGTGTGGGAGTAAAATTAGACTGGAAAGAGAGAAAAGAAAAAGGAAGCACGAGATTTGAGAGAAGAGCAAGATTTTGCGTGGAAGAAAAGTAAAAAGAAAATTAACAGGAACAGCAGGAGTGTAAGAATGATAAGACTGAAAACAGGAAAAATAAAGAAGGAATATGGAGGAAAAAATAATAAGTAAAATTTATCCTGAAGACACATAAAAGAGAACACTTAAACCCTTTCACTGCGATCCGAAACAATTAACACCACCAGAAGCAACACGTTTATAACAGAGCACATGATAGTTAACGAAAAAGAAAACATTTTGCAGTTCTTCCCAGTTCAAAGATTGGATGCAGCTGTAGAATAAGTAAAGATGTCTCAAGGTGTACCAGGTGGCAGTCAAAGGGTTAAAGGTAGTGGGAGTTATTTGAGAGAGTAATGGCGAAATATGTCAAATTCTTAAAGAAAAATATTGATTAAACTTTGAATAAAATGTAATGATATAAATAAAAAGGCTAAAGAAATTAAGAGAATGGAGAAAGGAATATGTAAGTGTATCTAATGTGGTACTTAAAGAGTCACTGAAACTGGACGAAACATCAGTAAGTGACACACAGAACTAAATGGAGGAAAAGATGATAATGATAATGATGATAATGATGATTATGATGATTATACTAATTTTACTACTACTACTACTACTACTACTACTACTACTACTACTACTACTACTACTACTACTACCACTACTACTACTACTACCACTACACCACTACTACTACTACTACCACCACCACCTACCACCACTACCATAATAATAACAATAATAACAATAAATAATAATAATAATAATAATAATAATAATAATAATAATAATAATAATAATAATAATAATAATAATAATAATAATAATAATAATAATAATAATAATAATAATAATAATAATAACAATAACAATTATTATTATTATTATTATTATTATTATTATTATTATCATTATTATTATTATTATTATTATTATTATTATTATTATTATTATTATTATTATTATTATTATAATGGTAGTAATAATAAAATTAATAATAATAATGATAATAATAATAACAACAACAATAATAATAATAATAATAATAATAATAATAATAATAATAATAATAATAATAATAATAATAATAATAATAATAATAATAATAATAATAATAATAATAATAATAATAATAATAATAATAATAATAAAAATAACAGCAAAAACAATAATAACAACAATAATCAAGTACAGGTATTTCTTGTTTTGCGCGTGTTCTTTATGTGCGAATTCGCTAACTTGCGACATTAAAAATATAATTAATTAAATTTGTGCGATCTGTTCGCTAAGATGCGATTTGCCCCAACCACATATCAAACAGCGCGCCAGATGCGTAGTTCCGCTGCCTGCCTACAGGTGGTCCCTCCCGCTCCCAGTTCAATATCTGCAGCCCTCTCGTGTGTTTACGGTCACAGCCAGCACAGACAAAGATGGCGAATCACTGTGAGGGACTGTGAGAAGTGTGGGAGCATCGCCTTAAAGTGTTGATGGGTGCTTTATTTACACTTTATTTACACCTTGGTGTTACATATAGGTTTAGAATGATACACTTTTAGGACATGTTCACTTTATTACTCCAATAAATCTGTTTTTTGTTAGAAAAAAAATTGGAAGTTTTTTGGGGCCACAACCCTATCCTCCTATTATCCATCCATTGTTTCTTATGGAGGAAATAGATTTTTTTTTTGTGATTTCATTTCATGCGATGCCTGTAGGAACCCATATATCGCACAAAACGAGAAATATCTGTAGTATAGAGGTTATAACAAAGGGAACGTAAACAAAATTCTTATCAGTAGCCAGGATAGAACAAGAAATAACGTGTTCAGCTTGAAAAAAAAATTAGGTTTAGGAAAGAGGTAAAAAAAGAATAGGTCATCCAATAGAGTGGTGGATGAATGGAACAGACTCAGTAATTATGTTGTTAGTGATGCGTCAACAGGGAAGACAGACGGATATGGATGGGGATCATGGGTGGAAATAGGTGGAAATACAATATTTTATAAAGGTACTGCTACATGTAGGCCTGACAGCTTCATGCAGCTTCCCTTATTTTCTTATGTTCTTATGTTCATAATAATAATAATAATAATAATAATAATAATAATAATAATAATAATAATAATAATAATAATAATAATAATAATAATAATAATAATAATAATAATAATAATAATAATAATAATAATAATAATAATAATAATAATAATAATAATAATAATAATAATAATAATAATAATAATAATAATAATAATAATAATAATAATAATAATAATAATAATAATAATAATAATAATAATAATATATCACAATATGATTTGCTTCATAAGTTGTTTCACAAAATTACATACAAATCAAACAAATTCTTAAGACTGTCACCTTCAATACACTCCCATCCTTTTTTTTGGATCTATTATTTTTTTCTAATCCTTGACCGGACGCCCCATTTACAAAAAAGAAAGCAAAAAAAGTAGTGAAAAACTATAAAACCCAGCAAACATTATATACCATAAACGTACCAACACCAAACACCAATACATTCCCTCCTGCCATAGCGAACCAAAGAGAATTATCAATGGTTTCGTCCCTCACAGTGAATGCAAAGAGGGCTTAAGTAAGTAATGGCAGTGACGTGAACCCCCGACACTTTGTATGAGCCAGCCAGTGCACACCTGCCTGAAGTGGTGAGCCGGGAAGGTCACAAAGACGCACCTGTGTGTTACGGAGCTGTGCAAAATTGATAGTAATTTTAGGTATTTGTTAGTAAAAGCTTGTTATTGTGTTGTGGTGTGAACAGTGCATGTTTGAGTGATAATAGTAAAGTGATGGTGGTGGTGGTGGTGGTGGTGGTGGTGGTGGTGGTGGTGGTGGTGATGATGATGATGATGATGATGATGATGATGATGATGATGATGATGATGATGATGATGATGATGATGATGATGATGATATAATAATGAATAATAATAATAATAATAATAATAATAATAATAATAATAATAATAATAATAATAATAATAATAATAATAATAATAATCGTAATCATAAAACGAGTAATGAATAACATCAGTATGAATTACTTATGCAAAATATCCAACATCACATCTTAAAAACATACCTCTTCTCATTAATATTCAACTACATATTTATTCATTTATTCTTTTTAGCCAAGTGATGTGATAGTAAACGGCTCTCGTAGCAACAAACAAACACATTCATCTTATCCCAACACCCCCATTAATAGTATCAGAATGGAGTAAGGGCGGAGGAGGGCCATGAAGAGTGAGTACCAATGATTAAAGAGCGATGAATGAATAAGGAATGGAGACGACTAGAAAAGACGAATGAGTAATGAGTGAAGTGAATAAGTGAGTGAGTGAGTGAATGAGTGAACCAATGAGTGAATGAATTAATGTATAAGTGAGTGAGAGTGAATAAGTGAGTGAATAGCGGGTGGTAGCTTCCGCTGAGAATATACCTGAGCCTTGCCTATCGCACCTGCGGCAATGGTACTGGTAAGAGAGGTAGTGGTGATAGAAAAAAATAAACAATCTATACACACACGAAAAAAAAAATATATTTACGCATAACACATAAATAAGCAAAGAGGAGGAGGAGGAGATGGCGGAGGAAGACGAGGAAGAGAAGCAACATTTACGAGACAAAATTTCCGCTTCCAACCGCTGAACCAACAATAAGAGTAATAATTAAGAAGCGGCCAGGTGTGTGAACAGGTGAGGTAGAGCTGAGTTAGTGTCAGCAGGTGATGGGGAGGAGGTGAAGGGCGGGAAGGGGAGGAGGAAGCCACAGTTTGGGGTGCTAGTGGAGGGTAAGAAGAGGTTGAAGGGGTTTGTTGTGGGGTGAAGGGGTGAAGGGGTTGATGGGGTGAGGGGGTGAGGGAATGAGGGGTTGAGGGGAGGGAAAGGGGAACATATTAGCATCCCTTATGTTAGCATGTCCCGTCGTGCTGTTACTAAATTAGCATAATGCGTGTTGACGTGCCGAGCCGACCTCCTCCTCCTCCTCCTCCTCCTTTGCACGACCCAGGGCGCGTCTCTTCCCCCTTATCCCATCCCTCCTCTTCTTCCTGCACCTCTTCATGCTGCGCCCACGCATCATCTCCTCCTCCTCCTCCTCCTCCTCCTCCTCCTCCTCCTCCTCTCTTGTGACACCCACACCTCTTCCTCACCTTCCTCTCACCTCTTTCGTACATCCTCCTCTTCCTCCTCCTCCTCCTCCTCCTCCTCCTCCTCCTCCTCCTCCTCCTCCTCCTCCTCCTTAAACTCGTCAGTATTCTTGTCACATCCTCACACGAAACATACATACATACATACATACGCACATTTATCCACTTGAGAGAGAGAGAGAGAGAGAGAGAGAGAGAGAGAGAGAGAGAGAGAGAGAGAGAGAGTGTTAAGAGGGCTAAGGATACACACACACTCTCTCTCTCTCTCTCTCTCTCTCTCTCTCTCTCTCTCTCTCTCTCTCTCACATAATTATGAACAATGGGAGAAGCCGACGAACAAAGGCACTCAAGGATACACACACACACACACACACACACACACACACACACACACACACACACACACACACACACACACACAGCAATGCCTTATCAACTAGGCAGTACATCAAATAACTAACTCAATTAACTACAGAATACATGAAACTAAGACTTGGTAAACAAAAAAATAAATAAATTCTTCACTCCTCTTCCTCTTCTTCTTTCTCCTCCTCCTCCTCCTCCTCCTCCTCCTCCTCCTCCTCCTCCTCCTCCTCCTCCTCCTCCTCCTCTTTCTCCTCCTCCTATACTGTTAATATTCTTTATCTTATTATTATCATGATTATTACTTTTAGTTTTATTATTATTACCATTATTATCATTATTTTTGTTGTTCTTATGCACTATCACCATAACTAACTACTATGGAGAGAGAGAGAGAGAGAGAGAGAGAGAGAGAGAGAGAGAGAGAGAGATTAACCATAAGAAGCAACCGTATGAATACATTACAAAGACCACTCATCCCTCATTACCTCCCCTCACTTTCCCTCATCGTCATCCCCTCCCCAACCCCCAAAATTCCCCCCCACCCCAGCTCTCACTTCCCCAACACTCAGCAATCAACTAACCAACCCTGATTCCCTCTCCCCATCATCCACCCCGCATCACCCCTCTCTCCCACCTCCTCCCTTCCTCCCTCCCCAGACACGCCACTTGTGAGGGTGAAAACACATGCAAATCTGCCACGAACGACGCGATAAAACCTCCTACCTACCTTACCCAAACCTGTCTCTCTCTCTCTCTCTCTCTCTCTCTCTCTCTCTCTCTCTCTCTCTCTCTCTCTCTCTCTGTCTCTCTCTCTCTTACTCGTGATATTGACTTTTTTCATTTTTTTTCGTTTTTTTTTCAAGGTCTTACTTTTCAGGGTCTTACTTTTCAGGGTCTTACTTTTCAGGGTCTTACTTTTTCAGGGTCTTACTTTTCAGGGTCTTACTTTTCAGGGTCTTACTTTTCTTTTCGTGGTCTTACTTTTTCAGGGTCTTAGTTTTCAGGGTCTTACTTTTCAGGGTCTTACTTTTTCAGGGTCTTTCTTTTCAGGGTCTTAGTTTTCGGGGTCTTACTTTTCAGGGTCTTACTTTTTAGGTCTTAGTCAGGGTCTTATTAATTTTTTTCAGGGTCTTACTTTTTCGGGGTCTTAGTTTTCGGGGTCTTAGTTTTCGGGGATTTACTTTTCAGGGTCTTAGTTTTCGGGGTCTTACTTTTTCAGGATCTTCAATTTCAGGGTCTTAGTTTTCGGGGTCTTACTTTTCAGGGTCTTACTTTTTCAGGATATTACTTTTTGAGGTCTTACTTCTTCACGATCTTCAATTTTAGGGTCTTACTTTTCAGTGTCTTTTTTTCAGGGTCTTACTTTACAGGGTCTTACTTTTCAGGGTCTTACTTTTTTCAGGGTCTTACTTTTCAGGGTGTTACTTTTTGGGGTCTTTTTTTCAGGGTGTTACTTTTTGGGGTCATACTTTTTCAGTCTTACTTTTCAGGGTCTTACTTTTTTCAGGGTCTTACTTTTCAGGGTGTTACTTTTTAGAGTCTTATTTTTTCAGGGTCTCATATTTCCTTTATTTTCGTAGTTTTACATTTTCCTTTACATTATTTTTCCTGCTCTCTCTCTCTCTCTCTCTCTCTCTCTCTCTCTCTCTCTCTCTCTCTCTCTCTCTGGGATATACGAGGGAAAATTAAGATAAATTGGAGGAAAATGGAACAAAGATGAAGGATTATGATGAAAGGAAGGGAGGCGAAGGAAACACGGAGATGGAAAAAGAAAAAGATAAGTTGAACACTGGGAAGGACGATGATAGTTTAGAACAGATTATAAAAGAAAAAAGGGAAAAAAAGAAGGGAGAGAAGAGATGATGGAAACAAGAGAAAAGTGTGACGGAGAGAGAGATAAAGGAGGTGAAGGATAGAAAAGATGTGAATAAAAGAAGAGAAAGGAGGAGGAGGAGGAGGAGGAGGAGGGAGATGTCAAAGTGATGGAAAATTTTAAAAGAGAGTAGTGAGAAAAAGAAGACGGTATACACACACACACACACACACACACACACACACACACACACACACACACACACACACACATACACACACACAGACAGCAATTACCAAAAATCAGAAATACTTATCTAATTTATTGACCCAGGAGCAAGGAAGCGGTGGTTTGATGGAGTGAGTGGAGGGGAGTGGGAAGAGGGAGAGGAGAGGGAAGAGGGAGGAGGGAGGCATATAACACACCTTTCCAACACCTGTAGCTACAAGAGCACACCTGCTGACCATGCTACCTGAGAGAGAGAGAGAGAGAGAGAGAGAGAGAGAGAGAGAGAGAGAGAGAGAGAGAATTAGTCTTTTCAAAACCAAAGAAAACTTCCTCAGAATTTTTAAGAATGTGAGACAGACAGACAGGCAGACAAACAAATAAACACACGCGCGCGCGCACACACACACACACACACACACACACACACACACACACACACACACACACACACACACACTGATAGCACTAATGGTTGTCGCGGGAATCATTTGATAATTACGCTTATAATGCAAGAGAGAGAGGAAGACATCAGATGCTAGTGACAGGAGGAGGAGGAGGAGGAGGAGGAGGAGGAGGAGGAGGAGGAGGAGGAGGAGGAGGAGGAGGAGTAATGGAAATAATAGTGATTCCAGTCACAGGAGACGAAAAGAACAGATGGAAAGAGAGAGAGAGAGAGAGAGAGAGAGAGAGAGAGAGAGAGAGAGAGAGTAGACTAATGGAGAATGTGATATACGGCAGGTGATTGGTTGAGCGGGGACAGGTAGCCATGGCATCGTTAATTAATGAGACACACCTTTATCTCCTCCTCCTCCTCCTCCTCCTCCTCCTCCTCCTCCTCCTCCTCCTCCTCCTCCTCCTCCTCCTCCTCCGCTTCATCTTCCTACAATCCACCTTGCATGTACTTACCTTTTTTTTCTCTCTTTCTCTTCTCTCTTATTCATTTCTTTCTTCTTTGATTCTCTTTCTTATTTTCATCTCCAAATCCTCCTCCTCCTCCTCCTCCTCCTCCTCCTCCTCCTCCTCCTCCTCCTCCTCCACTCTTTAGATCGTGTCCTATTCTCTTTTCTTCGTGTTTTCGATCTCGTTTTCTTCTTTTCTCTCCTCCTCCTCCTCCTCCTCCTCCTCCTCCTCCTCCTCCTCCTCCTCCTCCTCCTCCTCCTCCTCCTCCTCCTCCTCCTCCTCCTCCTCCTCCTCCTCCTCCTCCTCCTCCTCCTCCTCCTCCTCCTCCTCCTCAACCTCCTGTTCCTGTTCCTCCGACAGGTGTAGCGGACAAGTAACACGTCAGAAGAGAGAGAGAGAGAGAGAGAGAGAGAGAGAGAGAGAGAGAGAGAGAGAGAGAGAGAGAGAGAGAGAGAGAGAGAGAGAGAATATATGTCGTGGGAGAGTGAAGTAAAGATGAGAATGAGGAGGTTGGGAAAGGTGAGAGAGAGAGAGAGAGAGAGAGAGAGAGAGAGAGAGAGAGAGAGAGAGAGAGAGAGAGAGAGAGAGAGAGAGAGAGAGAGAAGAGGGGGCGATACTTCCCTTACCTTCTTCCTCCCCTTCCATCTCCACCCCACTCCCCTCTCTCCCCTCTCACCGCCGCCATATTTGTCATCCCTAAAGACAGAAGGAAAACCACAACGTCGGGGCAACACAGAGGAAACCCACACCCGGAGGTCAGAGGTCACAGGAGGAGGAGGAGGAGGAGGAGGAGGAGGAGGAGGAGGAGGAGGAGGAGGAGGAGGAGGAGGAGGAGGAGGTCTTGAGCCAACACAAGAAAAGAGATGACTGCAACTTTAAAATATTCTTCTTCTCTCTTGATGAATTTCTTGCTTACTCTTTTTCTTCTTTTCTCCTCCTCCTCCTCCTCCTCCTCCTCCTCCTCCTCCTCCTCCTCCTCCTCCTCCTCCTCTTTTTTCTTTCTCCAAGGATAACCTGGAGGGAGTAAAAGACTGAGAGAGAGAGAGAGAGAGAGAGAGAGAGAGAGAGAGAGAGAGAGAGAGAGAGAGAGAGAGAGAGAGAGAGAGAGAGAGAGAGAGAGAGAGAGAGAGAGAGAGAGAGAGAGGAGAGGAGCATATACGTAATTATGATGATGATGATAATGATGATGATAATGACGATGATGGTGATGAAGATGGTAAAAGGCACGGAGGCTGAGATGAAGACGAAGAAAAAGGAGAAGGAAGAGGAGGAGGAGGAGGAGGAGGAGGAGGAGGAGGAGGAGGAGGAGGAGGAGGAGGAGGAGGAGGAGGAGGAGGAGGAGGAGGAGGAGGAGGAGAGAAAGAAGAAAGGAAAGGAGAGAAAAAAAACAACAGATGCCTTAAAACGAAGAACAATTAGCAAGCAAACACACACACACACACACACACACACACACACACACACACACACACACACACACACACACAGGGACGTCGGTCGTCAGTATGGGAGGCAAGGTAGCGAGAGGACCGTGGGGAGAACAGGACTCCCTTCCCCCTTCCCGATCCTTACACGCAATGAAACCACACTTACAGATTATTGCCACGGTGCCGCCCCTGTAGGAATCCCGGAATTCCTCACACCTTCTGCAGCAGTGCCCACGCCCCTCACACCTGTTACTGAGCACTTAAAACACTCTTCCAGGACATTTCATCTCTCACGACTCACTCAAAGGACTTCTAACATCCTTGGGAGGATACATTAAGGGCCTGCTGGAATGACTCAAGTATCCTTTCAAGGACTTAAGGTCTCCTCAGGACTGACTCAATGAACCTATAAATTTAAAGAATTCTTAGATACTTTGAATAACTCTAAATCCTTTAGGACTCCCTAGAAGGGCCGGAACACCCCTTAGGACACCCTAGAAGAAATTGAACACTTCTTAGGACTCCCTAGAAGTACCTGAAAACCCCTTAGGAGTACCTGGAAGGATTTAAATATCCCTTAGGACCCTGGAAAGGACTGAATACCTCTTAGGACTACCTGGAAGAACTCAATACTCCTTAGGATCCCCTGAAAGGACTTAAATATTCCATAGGACCCTGGAAAAACTGAATAATCCTTAGGACTCCCTGGAATGACTAAATACCCTCTAGGACTCTCTGGAAGAACCTACATACCCCTTAGGACTCCCTGGAAGAACCTAAATACCCTTTAGGATTCATTTAGATCTGAACACCCTTTAGAACTCCCTGGAAGGACTTGAAATACCCCCTTAGGATTCACTCGGATCTGAACATCCCTTAGGACTCATTCAAAGGACCCCACATCCCTTAAAAACGTATTCAAGACATAGCACATCCTTACGAACCTAATGAGAGGATTCCTACGCCTTTCTACTAATTATTTATTTCTCTCCTACACTATCTAAACCTCTTGACGTAGTAATACTGGTAATAAGCTGGATAGTGTACTGGTCTTTGCGCTGTTTGTTGATGTTTTCATTCTTGCTGGTATGGCGAGCTGGTTATATAGCAATTTCTTTCATATAACCTTTTCTCTTCCCATCAAAACCTTCTCTCTCTTTTGTCTGCACTCTTAATTGATCTGTTGCGCCTGCTTATCTATGTAACTCTTTCTATCTACCAAACTCCCTCTGTTCTTTACCTGCCCTCTTCATTGAACTAGTTATATTGCAACTCTTTATCTCTAACTTATTTTTCTTTCCATCAAACCTCATCTATTCTTTATTTGCACTCTTTGTTGAGCTGATTATGTTGCACCTGTTCCATGTTGCCCCTGCTCATCTCTGTAACCTATTTTCCTTCTACCAAACTCCCTCTGTTCTTTGTTTGCACCCTTTGTTGACGTTCTAATTCATGCATTGGTAAAGTGAGGTGGTTATGTTGCCCTTATCATCTCTGTAACTCTTTTTCTTTCCATCAAACTCCCGCTCTTATATTTGTTTGCACCTTTTATTGAACTAGTTATATTGCAACTGTTCATCTCTGTAACCTATTTTCCTTCTAGCTAACCTTCTGTTCTTGATTTGCACTTTTTGTTGAGCTGGCTACATTGCACCAGTTCATCTCTGTAAGCCTCTCTTTTTTCATCAAACCTGCTCTATTCTTGATTTGCACGTTTTGTTGAGCTGGTTATGTTGCATCTGTTCATCTTTGTAACTTTTTTTCTTTTCATCAAACCTCCTTTATTCTTTATTTGTATTTCTTATTAAGATGGTTATGTTGCACCTTTTGGTCCTTGTAAACTGTTCTCCTATCAAACCTTCTCTGTTCTTTGTTTGCCCTGCTTGTTGATGTTTTAATTCATGTGTTGGTATGGTAGGCTGATTATTTTGCACCTATTGGTCTCTTAAACCCTTTTTCTTTTCATCAAACCTCCTCTCTTTTTTGTTTTGAATTCTATGTTGAACTAATTATATTGTACTTTTTTTCATATCTGTAACCTGTTTTCTTTCCAACAAACTCCATCTGTTCTTTTTTTTGTACTTTTGTTGAGCAGATTATATTGCACTTTTCATCTCTGTAACCTGTTCTCCTTCAATCCAACCCCAGCCAGTGTCATTCCTTGCCTTTCCCCGACACTGAGACACGTTACTTCACCTCGTCTTTCTCTCCTTCACTATGGAATTCACTCAAAATATTTTACTCTTTACTACGTATTGATCTTACATTTTTATTTCATTAACGTTTCAATGTTACATTAGTGTTGTTTAAATTGATGTTAATAGTTTCAATTTTACGCTTTCCAATCTCTGTAAGACGTGTTGTTTAATGTCTAGCAACAAACTGTACTGTAATAACTACTACCCTCTGGAAAATATGTGACTATGAATTTGGATTTGCATTACCGAAGTTCTTGCAGATGGACACTGGTTTGGAAGGAAACTGGCGGTAGACTATCCATCACCCTTTTCTTTATGTAAGGGGGAAATCTGGCCAAGGGCAACTAAAGCGATTAAACAAAAAGGCCCACTTAGGTGCCAGTCTCCAAGCATGTCCAAGAGAGTTAGTCAAAAGAATGGGATAAATGTCTTGAAACCTCCCTCACCTTGCCTCATTTCGTCTCTTCTCTCTTCATTCTCCTAATTTTTTTTCTCCTCGTCTTGTTTCGACTCTTCTCTCTCTCTCTCTCTCTCTCTCTCTCTCTCTCTCTCTCTCTCTCTCTCTCTCTCTCTCCCTCCTCGTCTCGTCTCGTCTCTCCTCTTTCATCTGTCCCCTTTTATTTTCTCCGTCTCGTCTTATCTCTTCTCTTCTCCATCCCCAACACCTTCACTTTTATCTCCTGCTCCTCCATCCTCAGCCTTACCTCCACCTCATCCACCTTATAATCTTCATCCACTCTCACTAGCTGAATAATAACAATAACAACAACAACAATAACGAAGAAATTTAGATTACTGTTGCTTCTTTGAATACAATAACTAGAACCACAATAACAACAATAACAAAAGCAATAAAAACAACGAAAGAATTTTGATTGTTTTGCTTCTTTACATACAACAAAAGCAACAACAACAACAACAACAACAACACACGCTCAGACTCAATGTAAAAGTAAGAGGAAAAGGAATCCACAACATATTTACATATATAAATAAAACAAACAAAAAAATAACAATAAATAGCAAACCAGACGTGTGGGGAGTTTAGGAGGGGAGTGCGAGAGGGAGGAGGGGAAGAGTGATGGGGGTCGCAAATCCTGAAGGGGAGGAGAGGGGGGGGGAGGAAAGGGGTACCATTTTGAAGGTGGGGGGGCACACAATGTTCTTTGAAAGAGGTTTATTTTTATATATATATTTACTTATTGACTCCCAGACAAGACAAGTGAGGATTTGGGTGTGGCTGCAGAGGAGGAGGAGGAGGAGGAGGAGGAGGAGGAGGAGGAGGAGGAGGAGGAGGAGGAGACAGATAGACAAAATAATATAGGCAATACAAAAATAAACAAATAAAAATAAATAAAAAAAGGGAGTAAAAACACGAAAATTATAGAAAAGTTCAAATAATAATAATAACAATAATAATAATAATAATAATAATAATAATAATAATAATAATAATAATAATGTATCTTGAAAATGCCATAGAAAAATAAATAGAATGATAATTGAGAAAAAAACACGATACAACGAGACAAGAGAAATGAGACAAGATTGAGACAAGGGAAATGAGATAAAGGAATGCGACAAGAGGGTGAGACGAGGGAATAAAAAGGAGTGAGACAAGAGTGAGACGAGGGAGTAAAATGGAGTGAGACAAGAATGAGACGAGGGGTTAAAAATGAGTGAGACAAGAGAGTGAGACAATGGAGTGAGACGAAGGAGCAGAAATGAGTTAGACAAGGAAGTGAGACGAGGGAGTAAAGGAGAATGAGACAAAGGAGTGAGACAAAAAATGAGACAAGAGTGAGACAATGGAGTGAGAAAAGGGAGTGAAACAAAGGAATGAG
The DNA here is from genome assembly GCF_017591435.1 of Portunus trituberculatus. Lineage (NCBI taxonomy): Eukaryota > Metazoa > Arthropoda > Malacostraca > Decapoda > Portunidae > Portunus > Portunus trituberculatus. The sequence goes on along the minus strand of NC_059278.1, from coordinate 11,697,800 downwards.
ATAAGGAAGTGAGACAAGGGATCGAAACAAAGGGTGAAATAAGGGAGCGAGACAAAGGGAAATGAGACAAGAGACTGAGACAAATGAGTCAAACAAGAGTGAGACAAGGAAATGAAAGGGAGTGAGACGAAGGAGTGAGACAAGGGAGTGAGACGAGGCAGTAAAAGGGAGTGAGACAAGGGAGTGAAACAAAAGGGAAGTGAGACAAGAGGAATGAGACAAGGAGAATGAGAGAAGGAAATGAGACAAAGTAGTGAGACAAGGGAGTGAGACAGAGGGAAATAAAATAAAGGAGTGAGACAAGAGTGAGACAAGGGAGTAAAAGGAAGTCAGACGAAGGAGTAAAAAGGAGTGAGACAAGGGAACTAAAGAGTCAGGCAAGAGTGAGACGAGGGACTAAAAAGTGAGATAAGGAAGTGAGACAAGGGAGTGAGACGAGGGAGTAAAAGGGCGTGAGACAAGTGAAGTGAGACAAGAGGAATGAGACAGGGGAGTGAGAGAAGGGAAATGAGACAAACCAGAGAGACAAGGAAGTGAGACAAAGGAGTGAGACAAAAGAAGTGAGATAAGAGAGTGAGAAATAAAGTGAGACAAGAGGAGTGAGACAAAGGAAATAAGGCAAGGGGAGCGAGATAAGGGATGTGAAAAAAATAAGGTTAGTGAGACGAGGCAAGTGATACAAAAAAGTGAGACAAGGAAATGAGACAAAAGTGAGACAAAAACAAGAAAAAATACCCAAAAGAAAAAAAGACAAACGAAATAAGAGAGGAAAAAAAAACATTGAAAACTGAAGATTAAACTGCAAGGGAGATCAGGAAGAGATGAGCTAAATGAGACTGAGCTAAGGAGTGACATTTAGACCCGTATTCAGAAACGTTTAGCTCTCTCACGACGACTAGTTAAAGATACCCATGATCTTAAGGATATTTTTATGGTTCTGGTGATGAATTAACAAGATTTCTAGTTCATCATAAGGAGAAACTGCCTTGAAAACTTGTTAGTCGTCACTGGGGACTTGAAAAATTGTCGTGATGAGAGAGTAAGACGTTTCTGAATGTGGCCTTTAACACCTTTACAGCAACACAATACTATTCCAATCATCTACATCTCTAACACACTTCCTCACATCTTCCGATATGATTACTGTAAGTTAAGGAAAAAAAAAAAAGTAATATTAACCATCTATTTATTAACCCCTTCAGTACTGGGATGCATTTTTATCATGAATTCTTGGTGTTATTAGACAATTTTATTTGGAAAGGTCTATGGAGATCAGATTTATGGTCCAGAGTCTACAATATTTTAATCCCCACATGAGTTTCTGAAGCTGTATAAAGTCACCAAATCTAGTAAGCAGAGAGAATATAAAACTGCGTCATGGTACTGAAGGGGTTAAGTGTCCATGTTAACTCCTTCAATACATATACTGGGGCGCATTTTTACCGGAGTTTTGGGTGTGATTAGACGATTTTATTTAGCAAGGTTTTCTGTGGAAGTCGGAAGGTTAATGGTCCAGAATTTTCACTACTTTAATTCCTACATGGGATTCTGAAGCTGTATTAACTCGCCTATATAGTAACAAGAATAAAAATGAAGACATGACACGGTACTGATGGGGTTAACAGTTATTCTTTTGGAGCTTCGATGCTTTTGACCATGGGAAAGGGATACGAGAGGAAGGGACGAGCGAGGGTCAGTCATAATTATCCTAAAGAAATAAGACACACAGGATTAAAGATAAATAAGCCAAATAATAACTTTTAGCGAAAAAAAATATATCATTATTACATTAGAATGATGAAACGGTGTGTGTGTGTGTGTGTGTGTGTGTGTGTGTGTGTGTGTGTGTGTGTGTGTGTGTGTGTGTGTGTGTGTGTGTGTGTGTGTGTGGGCGGTGATGACGTTTCGGGTTATGTGAGGAAATCTGAGAGGGACACGAGGAGGAGGAGGAGGAGGAGGAGGAGGAGAGAGAGGAGGAGGGAGGAGAGAGAGAGAGGGAGAGAGAGAGAGAGAGAGAGAGAGAGAGAGAGAGAGAGAGAGAGAGAGAGAGAGAGAGAGAGATGTTGAAAAAGAAAAGAAAAAAAAAACTATGCAACATCAGAACACACACACACACACACACACACACACACACACACACACACACACACACACTACAAAGGCACACCGACACTGGCAACCAAATACAGACACAAACAGCAACTGACAAACACAGACAGACAGACGAGGCGACAGACAGACACACAACAAACAAAAGCAGAGAGGAGGAAGCAAACCCAGACTTGGCAGTG
>NC_059278.1:11670509-11690509 GCF_017591435.1 Portunus trituberculatus | reverse complement strand
GGCTGGGCTTCGGTGATGCCCCCTTCAAGAGCTGCATAACACCACCATGACGGTGATTGCTCAATGAGCTACCAATAGTGGCTACTGTTCAGCGGCTCCTCCTGCTCTGGCCAATGAGACTGCGTGCAGGCTGCGGGAGGCGGGGCCCGTGCAAGCTGCCAGCCAATGGCGGTGGCTGCAGCTCCCGGAGGGAGGAGCTACGGGCCGGAGGGCGCAGTGTCTCCCTTGTCCCTTGTACATACATTATACTGTGAATTCCCCGCTACCACGCACCTGCCCCGCCAGTGTGGCCCCGCCGCCCCGCCGCGCCACAGCCGCCGCTGGACCCACCAACACACAAGTGAGTGCCGCGCAGCAGGTCCGATATTGTCGCACGGAGGCACCGTGCCTCAGATCACCCTAGGGCCGCCCAGGTCTCACACGTCCTGCCGCCCAGTGTGAGGCACCACCTGTGATGGATGGGTGTGGGCGGCGTGATGGACGACCGCCACGCCGCCGCCGCCGGGCACGGTGCACGTGTGGGCACCACCTGGTGTGGCGGGGCGTGGCAGAGGCGCGGCACAAGGAAGAGAGGGACGCATGTCAACTGGCACCAGAACCACGCACGCGCCTCTGTGCCACTGCATCGCGCGCCTCAAAGCCAGGCTGTGTGTGTGTGTGTGTGTGTGTGTGTGTGTGTGTGTGTGTGTGTGTGTGTAACCGAGAAGAAAACACAGCCCAAGTCAAGAACAAGGCATGCAAGTTTTGACACAAGTGTGCAGTCGCCAACGTGTGTGTGTGTGTGTGTGTGTGTGTGTGTGTGTGTGTGTGTGTGTGTGTGTGTGTGTGTGTGTGCGGTACCGTCTCCGGGGCGTGGGAACAAGCGAGGCGAGGTGGGCAAGGGATAGATGGATGAAGTGGCCTGGGTGGGAAAGGGGAAGGCAGAGGGGAGGGGGAAGGGTGGGTAAAAGGATGCTCGCGCCCACCCAGTTTTAAAAGTCACCTAACACCTCCCCCCCTCCCCTTACCTGCCTCATTCACCTTTCCCTTCGCGCAGGTGCCACGTCTGTCTCTCTCTCTCTCTCTCTCTCTCTCTCTCTCTCTCTCTCTCTCTCTCTCTCTGGGGGACGAGTCAGGGTAATTCTTGTATAATTAACGACTGTTAGACAACCACCATGAGATAATGGCCGGTTCCAGACAACACACACGGAGTTAACATTCAATAGCCAGCCAACCTCTCTCTCTCTCTCTCTCTCTCTCTCTCTCTCTCTCTCTCTCTCTCTCTCTGAGCTACAGCTCACTAGATCATTTTAGAGGCAGAAAAGGAAGGAAGGAGAGAGAGAGAGAGAGAGAGAGAGAGAGAGAGAGAGAGAGAGAGGTGGGATGGTGAGCCATGCGTGGTGGTGGGTCTTACCAGAGAGAGAGAGAGAGAGAGAGAGAGAGAGAGTTGACAATGGGTGGGGGTTGCGTCTTTGTTCCAGAGGTAAAGCCGATGGGCGCGCGCCTTACCTAGTATTAGCCACCCCTCTCCCTCTCACTCTTCCTCTCCCTCTCCCTCTCACCCTCCCTCTCCTTCTCCCTGTCCCTCTCCACCCCCTATCTCTCTCTCTCTCTCTCTCTCTCTCTCTCTCTCTCTCTCTCTCTCTCTCTCTCTCTCTTTCGGGAAGATGAGCGAAGAATGGATAGAATGGATGAGTGAAACCGGGAGGGTGAGGGAGGAAGAAACAGGACGCAGAGAGAGAGAGAGAGAGAGAGAGAGAGAGAGAGAGAGAGAGAGAGAGAGATGCTAAGGTGACGGAAGATATCTATGAATGTAAGAGTGAAATAGACAAACATGGAGGAGGAGGAGGAGGAGGAGGAGGAGGCGTGGTTCCTTCAAGGCCACAGAGGAAGAGTACTAGAGATACAATACAAAAAACACAGAAACAAACATTTATTACATCATGAGACATCCTTTCTCTCTCTCTCTCTCTCTCTCTCTCTCTCTCTCTCTCTCTCTCTCTCTCTCCTACACATTGCAAAATCTGAGGGAGGGAGGGAAGGAGGGAGGGAAGATAAAAGACCTCGACGAATTGAGACGCGCACAGACATTGTTCCGGATGAGAGAGGGAGAGGGAGAGATGGCGGCCCACTCCCTCCCTCTCTTTCCCTCTCCAACTAAGGAAAAGATTGAAAAATATATATTCCTTCAACATCTCTCTCTCTCTCTCTCTCTCTCTCTCTCTCTCTCTCTCTCTCTCTCTCTCTCAATGTCTGTCATATCACAAAGGCCTGTGTGTGTGTGTGTGTGTGTGTGTGTGTGTGTGTGTGTGTGTGTAAATGCGTACGTACCGTGAGTGACCTTGAAACAGAAACTCCGACCTTTAGGGAGAGAGAGAGAGAGAGAGAGAGAGAGAGAGAGAGAGAGAGAGAGAGAGAGAGAGAGAACGAAAAAAAAGGAAAAAAAAGAGGGAACAGCAAAAACGAATCCTTCTGGAAAATTGGAGAGGCGAGACAGAGGAGAGTAAAAGAGAGAACAAGGTGGAAGGAACAGATGAAAAGGAGGAGGAGGAGGAAAGAGGGAATAGAAGGAGTAAAAGACAGGAAAGTAAACTAGAGGAGGAAAAAAACTACAGAGAAGATGAATTAGAGGAAGAAGGAAAAAGAGGAAAAGGATAGGAGATAAAGAAGGGATGGAATGAAAAGAATAAAAGAGGAAGGAAGAGAGAAATTAGGAGTGGAAAAATGAAGATGGAATAAAAAGTGAAGAATGAAAAGAATAGAGGAAATAAAGAAGGGAAGAATTGAACGGAATAAAGGAAAGGAGGAGGAGGAGGAGGAGGAGGAGGAGGAGGAGGAGGAGGAGGAGGAGGAAGACATTTACACATAATAATAATAATAATAATAATAATAATAATAATAATAATAATAATAATAATAATAATAATAATAATAATAATAATAATAATAATAATAATAATAATAATAATAATAACACAAATCCTACATAAAAAAAACACGAACTCATCAAATAACAAAAACAAAACGAAAAAAAAAAAAACAAATAAATTATATATCAGAAATTAAGCAAATATTCTCCACTCTTCCACCTCCTCTCTCTCTCCCTCTTTCTCTCTCTTCTTTCCCTCCCCCTTTCCCCCCCCTCCCCCTCTCCCCTGGGTCAACGGTGCCCAATATTCCGGTTCCCTCGCCCCACCCTTCCCCAGGCCCCTCCCCACCGGCCCTGCCCCGCCCCAGCCCGGCAATGCCCAGGGTATCAGCGGGCAAGATCGACTAATAGCATCAATTTCATACGAGCCTGCCGGAGCTAATGTTATGTTTCTTTACTTCGAATGGGTTTAAGGCACTCCCTCTCCTCTCTCTCTCTCTCTCTCTCTCTCTCTCTCTCTCTCTCTCTCTCTCTTCTTGACTTGTTTTGTTTTGCTTGGTTGTATCGCTTTACTCTCTTGCTCTCTTGCTTGCTTGCTTTCTCTCTCTCTCTCTCTCTCTCTCTCTCTCTCTCTCTCTCTCTCTCTCTCTCTCTCTATCTATCTATCTCTGTCTTTTGTTTGTTTTTATTCGATAACTACTTTTTTGTTGACTTGTACTGACTGACTAACTGACTGACTGACTGTCTGACCGACTCTGTTTTTTTCTCTCTTACTTTTCTTCTTTCTCCTACTATTTTCTCACATTCCCTTAATTGGATTGCCAGCCCATTCAGAATCTCTCTCTCTCTCTCTCTCTCTCTCTCTCTCTCTCTCTCTCTCTCTCTACGTGTCCGTCTTCTCTGGGTAAGCATATTACTGACTGACTGACTGACTTTATCTCCTTCACTGACTGGACTACAGACGGATGAAATGACTGATTAATGACTCCTAATGACATCTGACTGATTGGACAGCAGACTTGCTGACTGACAGACTGACTGACTGACTGACTGGAAGGCTACTCGACTAACTGAATATTTGGCTGTCTGACCGATTAACTGGTTGGTTGACTGATTAAATGAATGGGTGCCCATGGCTGGCTGGCTGGTTGGCTAGATGGCTGGCTGGCTGGCTGGCTGGCTGGCTGGCTGGCTGGCTGGCTGACTGACTGGCTGACTGGCTGGACGGTTGGCTGGCTGGCTGGCTGGCTGGCTGGCTGGCTGGCTGGCTCGCTGGCTGACTGATTGACTGACTGACTGACTGGGTGGCTGGCTGGCCGACTGGCTGCCTGGCTGGCTGGTTGGCTGGCTGGCTGCCTGGCTGGGTGGTTGGCTGGCTGCTTGGCTGGCTAGCTGGCTGGATGGCTGGCTGCCTGGCTGGATGGCTGGCTGCCTGGCTGGTTGGCTGGCTGCCTGGCTGGAGTGTGGCTTACGTCTGTCTTACCTAGCTAAAGTTCCTGTGACTTATGGAGGCATTGTGACCGCGGCGGTGTGTCCCTCCCTCCCTTCTTTCCTCTCTCCCTCCCTCCCTCCCTTCATCCTACACACTCTCCCTCCTTCCTTCTCTCTGTGATTCCCTCCCTCCTTCCCTTACCATGTACTTCCCTACTTTTCTTTCTCTCTATTATCTTTATCTTCCTTCCTTCCTTCCTTCTCTTCTTTTCTCCTTCATTATTGTCCTCTTTTCTTAATCTCTTGGTTTCCTAATTCTTCCTCCTCTTCTTCTCTTCCTCTCTCCTTCAGTCTCCTCCTCTCCCTCCCTCCTTCAGTGTCCGTATCCTCTCTCTCCTCGGAAAATAACCAAAACAAACACTACAGAAGAGAAAATTATACTCGATTACTTCATTTAAACTATAACATATATAAAATAGAGCGAAAAAAGTGTTATTATCCTTTATCATCACTGTTTCCCTCCTTTACCTTTACCTTAGTTAATCAATGGCACCTAACTCACACACACACACACACACACACACACACACACACACACACACACACACACACAAAAAGGCATTTCCTCTCAATCTTACGCATTATGAATCATTCTTGAAACATTATCTTCATTACCATACCACCACCATCGCCACCATCACCACCACCATCACCACCATTACCACCACCATCACCACCACCTTTAGCAGACCCGTAAGCGTGTCCTCAGGTGAGACAGGTGCGGCTTGCATATCTAATGACCTGGAGGAGGAAGAGGAGGAGGAGGAGGAGGAGGAGGAGGAGGAGGAGGAGGAGGAGGAGATTCAGCAGGGACTTCATTATGCACTCATTAATTGCCTCTCTCATCTAATTATCCAACGAAATGTATTGAAATAACTTGTTTGGTCGTGTGTGTGTGTGTGTGTGTGTGTGTGTGTGTGTGTGTGTGTGTGTGTGTGTGTGTGTGTGTGTGTGTGTTTATACTTTGAATGCTGTGGATTTCTCTCTCTCTCTCTCTCTCTCTCTCTCTCTCTCTCTCTCTCTCTCTTCCTTGTTGACATATCCTCTCCTCCTTTTTCTGTTCCTACGCTTCATCCTACTCCTCCTCCTCATTCTCCTCTTCCTACTCCTCCTCCTCCTCCTCTTCCTCATCCTCTTCCTACTCTTCTCCTAAACTCACTCCTTATACTAACATCATCACATCCGCTTCCTCCTCCTCCTCCTCTTCCTCGTTGATACCTACACGTGCGAGGACATGAGGTAGGTAAGGAGACGGGAGGAGGAGGAGGAGGGAGAGGGAGGGAATAAAGGTAAGGAAAAGTAGTAGGGAGGGAGGGAGGGAGGGAGGGAGGGAGGGAGGGAGGGAAGGTTAGCTAATGGCATAAGAATAGCAATTATGGTCCTAAGAACAAACTGCAGTAATTATCTTTATTGATGATGATGATGATGATGATGATGATGATGATGATGATGGGATAAAGATGCGATGATTAGACTGTGATGAGAGAGAGAGAGAGAGAGAGAGAGAGAGAGAGAGAGAGAGAGAGAGAGAGAGAGAGAGAGAGAGAGTAATGAAATCACAAGACGAGGAAGAAAAGAAACTAAGAGAAAAAATGAAAAATTAAAATAAATGAAGAAAGAGAGGGAAAGCAAGGAGAAAGTAAGAGTGAAAAAGTAAAATTAAAGAAAGAAGATGAGGAAATTTGGAAAAGTATTAAATTTAACAGTAAGAAATAAAATGAGAGATTATGAGGGAGAGTTGAGGTAGAGGGAGGCAAGAGAAAGTGAAGGAAGGAAGGATAACAGGAAGACAAAGGACGAGAGAGAGAGAGAGAGAGAGAGAGAGAGAGAGAGAGAGAGAGAGAGAGAGAGAGAGGCAGGCAGGTAACTCCTTTGGAGATGCGCTGCCATTCATCACCAATAGCCGTAACAGTTGAATAAGAGAGAGAGAGAGAGAGAGAGAGAGAGAGAGAGATGCTGTTTGCCAGGAACAACTACGGACCAAGGAAGGGTGTTGACCACGTCCTTGCACCCTCCCCTCCTCCTCCTCCTCCTCCTCCTCCTCCTCCTCCTCCTCTCCTCCTCTCTAGCAGTTCCTCTTCTCCCTTCCTCTCTTCTCCGCGGTCCTTCCCTTATGCACTCCTACTCTCCCTCCTCGCACACACACACACACACACACACACACACACACACACACACACACACACACACACACACACACACACACACACACACTAATGAAGTAACAATAAACACACAAAACACACCACAATATCAACGAACAAACAAAAAACAAACTCACACACAAGAAAAGAAGATAGTAAACCAACAAGCGAGAGAATCTGAGAGTAAATATTTACACCGAGTTGATGATACGTCGTGTGTGTGTGTGTGTGTGTGTGTGTGTGTGTGTGTGTGTGTGTGTGTGTGTGAACATAATTACCACCTTCCTCTCTTACTCCATCACTCTCCTTCTTTCTCTCTCCCTACCTCTTCCTTTCTTCCTTTTTTTTCCTTTTTCACCTCTCTCTCTCTCTCTCTCTCTCTCTCTCTCTCTCTCTCTCTCTCTCTCTCTCTCTCACACACACACACACACACACACAAAGGACAAGCCAATCAGGAACGAAAGTGGAGGGGAGGAGAAATGGTGAGGAGGGTGTAGGTGTGAGGACAAGTGGCTGGGGTCAAGAGAGAGAGAGAGAGAGAGAGAGAGAGAGAGAGAGAGAGAGAGAGAGAGAGAGGGGGAGGGGGATAGGGAGAGGAGTCTTGCTAAGCTGTCAACCCGCAGATGCTATCACTTGTGGCTTCTCTCAACGACGCCCGCGCCACCTCGGAAGATATAAAACTTGAGGAGGAGGAGGAGGAGGAGGAGGAGGAGGAGGAGGAGGAGGAGGAGGAGGAGGAGGAGGAGGAGGAGGAAGAGGAAGAGATAGTACTGGATAGACTGTCACTTGCGTCTAGATTATATATTGTAATCAAAGAAGTGTCAGTCTATTATTATTATTATTATTATTATTGTTGTTGTTGTTGTTGTTGTTGTTGTTGTTGTGGTTGTTGGTTATCCTATTCTATCTAAATACATTCAATAAACCACACTGGAAAGTTTGCAGAGATGTTATACAAATAATTGAAATTTAAAAGCCATTTCCTTTCACAACACCGAAATGAAGATAGATTGAAAGGAAAGTAATCTCTCTCTCTCTCTCTCTCTCTCTCTCTCTCTCTCTCTCTCTCTCTCTCGTACCCTTCGTCCCCGCCACATCCATCGCCGTGACACGCACACAAACAACACCTGTCCGCCAAGAAACCATCACTATATTGCTCTTTGCCCCGCCGCCACCCCCACCCCCTTCCGCCACACACACTCTAACAAAGACAAATCACACACGTACTCACCTTAATTATATGGACGCAGCCTCCAGGAACCACACCACGCCTAGGAACCACTTTACATTCTCCTACAAATAACACGTAATACAATGTTTTGATTCAAATTTCCCACAAGAATATTCTGGAGTTGTTGTTTTTCCTGTGTCTCCTTATTTAGTGCTCTTCCCAGGATCTCGTCTCCCGCCATGGGCACCCACACTTGACCCCTAGCACCACAAATCACTTCACACCACTACACACGCAGGGACTTGATAATAACACGGTAAAATAAAGACAATAGCAGACCGCCTTGCCACGCACTCCTTACACGTGACAAGTTATTGATGCACTGCCAGATGTATGATTATTGTGAATTATCAGTCTTTTTTTTCTTGTTCTTGAAGTGTGTATTATGATATTATCTTTAGTAAATTGGCCAAATGATTGTTTTTTTTTATGCTTCTGAATCGTGTTAGAGCTTCTGATTAACGCGAAAACCACCAAGTATTATCAATATTTACAAACAAGGTACAAAAAATATTGCCGGCCGTAACTGGATTCTCTTAACTGTAAGACGTAACGTGTTGTAAATAATATATCTTCAGTAATACAGAAAAATGCTACACATATATTAAGGCTTGTCAACCATGACTTATTATTTGGCGTTAATGATCACTTTTAATTTATCTTTTTCCACTGCATTCATTCACCGAGGAAAAATATAGTAAAACTTTATACACATCACGTCTTCTAGTGGTTGTCTCTGCTGCCAGGCGACAGCAAAATACTAAAAATAAAATTCCTATGATTTTTGATAAACAGGAAAGCAGGGAAAGGCACGTGTGGATATCTTACTTCATCCACAAGAATTGACACCCAAAATAGAAGCTTCGTCAGATAGCAACTTAAACTGCACGCTCACAATAAGTTATGTGAAGAATGTGTTTAGCGCGGTCATTGTCACCACATACTGAGAGGGAGGAACAACCTGAGATGACAGGAGGCAAGAAGTGGGAAGGACGATGAGACTTTGTAAAATTAAATAATGAAGCAGCAATAATGATAAGTAACACTATTGTTACTACTACTACTATCATTACTACTACTACTACTACTAATAGCAATATAATACCATTAATTAGGGGTCAAATTAAGTGATCAGAGAAGGGAAACGAAGGAAGAGGAAAAATAGAAGGCAACGAATGGGGGAAGGGAAAGGGGATGTGTTTATGGGATGGATGCGAGTTTGGGAGAGGAGGGAGATTAGGTGGGGAAGGGAAGGGGATACCTAACACTAGTGGCTGGCCAGGGTGATAAATGATCCCAACATATCTTTCAAACTCATTAATTGTGGAGAGATGTGAGTGATGCAAGTGATTCATTCCTTCCTCCTCCTCCTCCTCCTCCTCCTCCTCCCTCCTCTTCCTCTCCCTCTTCCTCTTCCTCCTCATCATCATTATCTTCCTTTACCCACAACTCTATCGGTATTTCTTCCTTATCTTTCTGCCTCTCTCTCTCTCTCTCTCTCTCTCTCTCTCTCTCTCTCTCTTGTTTGTATCATCAGCTGGAGAACACACACACACACACACACACACACACACACACACACACACACACACTTCTTCCTTCTTAATTATTCTTCACATTTAATCGCCAAGAAGAGAGAGAGAGAGAGAGAGAGAGAGAGAGAGAGAGAGAGAGAGAGAGATGATTAGTTATGAGGGAGAGACAGGAGGGAAGGAAGGAGGGAGGGGAGGGAGGGAGAGAAGGAGGCGCCGAAACTTCCCTCCCTTTCCTCTCCCATTCCTCCCCTTCCTCTCCCAATCCCCCTCCCCCCTTTCTCAGCGGTGGTATGCTAAGAAGTGCATGATTCAATTAAGTTAATTAATGTTTAGCGTAAGTTGATAAACTACACTGACCGTCGGAGGGAGAGGGGAGCCGGGAGGGATTGGGGTGAATGGGGAGGGAGATGGGTGTGATGTACATTGCGTGGGTGGATTGGGGAGAAGGTTGGGAAGAAAGTTAGAAATGGGGAGGAAGGGGAGAAAATAATGGAAGAGTTGGAGAAGAAGTAATGGGGAAGATGGGGAGGTTAATTGGGAGGTTAGCAATGGGAAGGTTTGCCGAGAAACTTAGTAATGGGGAGTTTGGGAGGAACTAATGGGGAGATGTGGAGGAAGTAATGGGGAGGTTGGGAAGCAAGTTAGTAATGGGGAGTTTGGGGAGGAACTAATTGGGAGATGTGGAGGAAATAATGGGGAGGTTGGGAAGCAAGTTAATAATGGGGAAGATGAGGAAGATAGCAATGGGGAGACTGGTGAGCAATTAATGGGGAGATGTGGAGGAAGCAATGGGGAAGTTGTGAGAGATATTCAGGTAGATGGGGAGAAAGATGGGTGTGTCATGGAGCCAGGAGAGAAGAATAGGGTAGAAGATGAAGAAAGGAGACTTGAGAAAATTATGGGTGTAGGAGGTGTAGGCATGTGGAGGGGGGGGGGAAGAGATTGGGGAGAGGAGTGCAGGTGTTAGGAAATGGGCGATAGGAGGGAGGGGGAAGATGTTTTGGTGTGGGTACGTGGAAAGGGGGAGGAGGGGAAGGGGTGAGGAGTGGGGAGAAGGGGGAGGATTGGTGTGATGAAAAATAATCAGTATTTCCCCACGTGAGTCAAGGCAGACCACCACCATCACCACCACTACCTCCACCTCCTCCTCCTCCTCCTCCTCCTCCTCCTCCTCCTCCTCCTCCTCCTCCTCCTCCTCTTGTTCTTGTTGTTGTTGTTCTTCTTGTTCTTGTTCTTGTTCTTCTTGTTCTTGTTCTTCTTCTCCTTCTCCTATCCCTTCTCCTCCTCCTCCTCCTCCTCCTGCTCCTCCTCCTCCTCCTTTTCCTCTTCCCACTCCTTCTCCAAGACACGACCAAATATTTCTGGCAACTGGGAATTAAGATCTATATTTCACATTACCTACACACACACACACACACACACACACACACACACACACACACACACACACACACACACACACACACACCTCCATTCACTCCTCTCCTTCTCTCCAACTCTCCTGCAGGTCAAGGAAGCTAAAGTGAACAGGATGGAGGAGTCCTGTCTATCCTTCCCTCCCTCCCTCCCTCCGTCTCTCCTCTCCCGCCCTCCCTCTCTCTCTCTCTCTCTCCTCCTTCCCTCCCTCCTTCCCTCCCTCGTGTTGCTCGTGGCCATGAGACTATTGGTTAACTACCCTCCTCCTCTCTCTCTCTCTCTCTCTCTCTCTCTCTCTCTCTCTCTCTCTTCTCTTAATACCAGTCAAAAAGTTGAAAATTGTGCGTTTTTTCCTATTTTCTGTATTTTTTTAATTAGTTTTTATCATTTGACGCATCATTCTTATTGCATCATCATCATCATCATCATAACAATAATAATATTTCGAAGATTTAAGAAGCAACACGAAATATTTAATTAAAGAGAGAGAGAGAGAGAGAGAGAGAGAGAGAGTAAAACCCAGACAGTGATCCACCCTTGGAAGTGGAAACTGAAGGCTAGAGTCTGGAACGTGAGTGGAGGTGTGGATTCCCCCCTTCCCCCCTTTCCCCAATCCCACCCTAGCACCCCAACCTCTCCCCAACCACGACTCACGATCTCCACCTGTTATGTTCTCTCTCTCTCTCTCTCTCTCTCTCTCTCTCTCTCTCTCTCTCTCTCTCTCTCTCTCTCTACTTGTCTTCCCTCCTGCCCTCCTCACCCGGTTTTGTTTCTTCTCTCATTTTTTCTTCTCCTTCCTTCCTCCTCTCTCTCTCTCTCTCTCTCTCTCTCTCTCTCTCTCTCTCTCTCTCTCTCTCTCTCTCTCACGTCTCCTCTCCCTCCAGCGTCGACCTTATGTTAAAAATGAAAAGAATGATTTGTTAAGTGAGAGTAAATAATTGGTGTTGGCATGAAGTATGAGAGAGAGAGAGAGAGAGAGAGAGAGAGAGAGAGAGAGAGAGAGAGAGAGAGAGAAGAGAGAGAGAGAACGGAATAAGCAGTCACCACTCTCTCTCTCTCTCTCTCTCTCTCTCTCTCTCTCTCTCACAGTGGCCAGACAAGCCCTTCCCTCTGCCTTGACGTGCGCCCTTGGAGGCCTACACAAGGTGGTGGGGGGTAGGAGAAGACACGAAGAGAGAGAGAGAGAGAGAGAGAGAGAGAGAGAGAGAGAGAGAGAGAGAGAGAGAGAGAGAGAGAGAGAGAGAGAGAGAGAGAGAGAGAGAGAGAATACTGGAGGAGGAGGAGGAGGAGGAGGAGGGGACTTGAAGTTGAATTTTCGTTAGGATGTTAGGTTAGGAAAAAGTTAAGTTTGAAAAAAAGAGGACAGAAGGGATAGGAAGGGCGCAAGTGAGGGATAGTCAGAAGGGGATGGATAAGGAATGTTAAGGAAATAGGGAAATAAGGATAAAGAAGGAATAGAGGAGGAAATGGATAGAGGAGAGGAGGTTGGAGTATAGGTGTGGAAAGGAATAAAGGAAGGATAGAGAGGGGGAGGTTAGACACAGGTTGGTGGTAGGGGGAGGGTAGAGGATGATGAGGAAGAGGAGGCACAGGTTGGCGGGGTAAGGGGAGGTAGAGGATGTCGGGGTAGTGGTGGAGGGTGAGGCACAGGTAAGGGGTAAGGGGTAAGGGGTGGGTATGGGGGGACAGGTGTGATGGACGGCAGGTAATAGGATGACAGACTTCATCAATTAGATTCAAGAGACCACCTGGAGTCACCGCTACCTGGACCTTACTTGAAATTCTAATTGTGTTATTTTTTTATACCACCCCACCTCTCTCTCTCTCTCTCTCTCTCTCTCTCTCTCTCTCTCTCTCTCTCTCTCTCTCTCTCTTCGTAATGTGATGGGTGAACGTGTGGTCAGCGAAGAGAGAGAGAGAGAGAGAGAGAGAGAGAGAGAGAGAGAGAGAGCAGAAAAGGATATAGCGTGCCTCTTTACGCTCTGAAGGGCCGATGTTTAGTGACTGATGAAATATGGCTTAGTGGTGTGACTGATTAATAAGAAACGCCGCGCCTCATTACGATTGTTGGATGCTGAAGGGTAAAGATACGCGTGAGAGGGAAGCGAAGAGGAGGTGCTTGCTGTGGAGAACGAGGGATGAGCGAGAGATGAGTGGATATGAGCAAGAAAGAGTGATTCCAGTCCATATTTTGAACACAATTCCGCATCTACACGCACCTCTATTAAATTTAAAAGGCTCTAGTTGAAGTGACACCGAGCTTCTATACCGTTTTTTAGGTGTATGTTGTGGAGAACGAGAGACAAGGTAGAGATGACTAGACATGAGTATATAAGAGATAAAGTGATGCCAATAATATAAACACTTCAGCATCTCTACATTCAAAAGTTTGCAGTTGGAGTGACACTAGACTTTAACAGTGCTTTCACGGTTTTAGTGACAGATCAGCAACATTTCTCCATTTCTAGCAGAAGAAACACTCTTGAGAACGTGGTGAATAATTTCTGTGGTCTTTAAAAATAGTCGTGATGAGAGAGCAGTGATTTTAAGAATTGCCGACTAAATAAAAGAAATGGGTAGGATGAAAGAAAAAATTAGTGTGAGTTGTGAGTTTCAGTTAAGTGGAGGCCTTAGTAGGTGGAGATGAGTCACGGAGGATGGGAAATGAAAGAAGAAAAGAAGGATAAGAAGAAAGACAATGAGAAAGATCAAGACGAAAGAAAGGAAACAGATCAAGGAAAATAAAATCATGACTCTCTTTCTCTCATTCATTCATTCCCTTCCCTCAAGTGGTCACTCATTCCGCCCACTTCCCCCGTTCCCCGCGTCTCCTCCTCTCTGCTTACCTGCCGACAGACCACGAGAGACACGTCAGACTGATAAGATCCCTCGGCTGGTTGGTCGGGGTAGCGATAGTGAGTCTAGGAATGCGTGTGTCAGTTCGAACCCCGTCACCTTAGCTTCAGTGACTGCGAGTATAGTACGGGATGTCACCTTAGAGTAGCTACGTGGGCTGACTCTCTCTCTCTCTCTCTGTTTTCCCTCCCGCTGATACAAAGGTAAATATTTGGAGGTTTTGGAGGGGCGGGAGGGACGGGAACTATGTGTGTGTGTGTGTGTGTGTGTGTGTGTGTGTGTGTGTGTGTGTGGGATGGTAGGCAATTAGATGCTTGTTAAGTCCTTGTATAGTTAGATCAAAGGTTGTTAATTGATTTGAAATCACAAGTAAACATCCAGGAGTCTTGTTGGACATTGTGACGAGAGTATGTGAAGTGTGTGGCGGTATAACAGGATAGAAATGAACAAGACTTCTCCCCACCCAACTCTCCGCTGTGACATAGAGGAGAATATCATGTGCAATATAGAAAACAAGGATATGTGTTTTCTTTTAAGTAAAGAGCTAATTAGAATGACATGATGTGTTCTGCTACTTATATTACTACTATTACTACTACTACTACTATTACTACTACTACTACTACTACTACTACTACTACTACTACTACTACTACTACTACTACTACTACTACTACTACTACTACTACTACTACTACTACTACTCTCTCTCTCTCTCTCTCTCTCTCTCTCTCTCTCTCTCTGTGGGTGTTATTTTTCTATCTTCTTATCTTCTCACCCTTCTATAAGCCACTGACCTAAGCCTTCCCTTTTCCCCGCCTTTCCACTATCTATGTAGGAAATGCCTCCCTGTGTGTGTGTGTGTGTGTGTGTGTGTGTGTGTGTGTGTGTGTGTGTGTGTGTGTGTGTGTGTGTGTGTGTGTGTGTGTGTGAACTGGAGTTGATTCCTAAGGTTTCTATTTTCTTTTTTAAATCTCAAAGCAGCAGTATTGTTATCATAACATATATGTCTTTCTATCTATCTGTTAATCCATTAATCTTTGTTCGTCTTACAAGTGTATCTTTCCGTTTGTATGTCTATATGTCTATCCATCCACCTTTCTACCTACATAAAAGATAACAACGTTACTATCATCGTAACCATAACCTAACCTAACCAACATCTTCCTCTCTCCCTCTCTCTCAAGCAGCACGCCATCAAGATGCCTGAGGGAGACTGGGAGAATGGCAAGTCGCAGGTGCTCTGTGAGGGGAGGAAGTCAGGCACCGAGAACTCCTTCGTCTGCCGCTACTGCCAGAGAGTGTTTCGCAAGAGTTACAACCTCCTCATCCACGAACGCTCGCACGAGGATCACACCAAATGCCACTACGACGTGTTCCGAGTTCGATCCTCCCTTCAGGTGAGCAGACGAGACGAGGCGGAAAGTGTGAGGAGGTGGTGGTGGTGGTGGTGGTGTAGGGAAGGGATTAGGTTAGGTGTTAGAGAGAGAGAGAGAGAGAGAGAGAGAGAGAGAGAGAGAGAGGTTAGAATTATAAGCCATCACCTATTCGTGGTAACCTTCGTATATGAGATAAAGAATGGCAGTGCAGGAGGCGGCGGGTGGACAGCTGGTGTAGTTATGTATTACTTCAGAACGATGCATTGAGAGAGAGAGAGAGAGAGAGAGAGAGAGAGAGAGAGAGAGAGAGAGAGAGAGAGAGAGAGAGAGAGAGAGAGAGAGAATATGAAAACTTGGTAAATAGGAAATAAACGAAGGAAGAGGGAATAAGAAGAATTTATTGTTATTGTTATTATTATTACTATTATTATTATTATTATTATTATTATTATTATTATTATTATTATTATTATTATTATTATTATTATCATCATTATTATCACTACTACTCTTTTACTATAACCACTATATCTTTGCTAATATAAGTTATATTTACTCATACATATATTAAATACCTATTTTACATTAATGCACTTTAAATATAAGTTACATGCTATACAATATGAAGTTATACCAAGTCATGTCTGTATATACAGGAAAAAAAAATCATGAAAACATGTTCACGTATTATAATGTCAGCCTTGCATGTGTGTCTTGTCACTGATAGGATCCCAAACCACAATGTCACGTCACTGTCACGCTGCAGGGACGTAACACACGACGCACCTAAGGACAACACTCCTTAGGTGCGGCGTGCGTCTGCGTCCTGCGTCACCCACGGCCGCCACGCCTCCTTCACGCGCCACACGTGCGTGAGGGGGCGTGGCGGGACGGGGGTGAGTGCTGGGCAGGTGTAACACGTTCCCCCTTGCAGTAATGGCGTCGGGCGGCAAGTGTGTGGTGGTGTAGCCCTAAATTACTCCGCTCACAGTCCCTTCATCGTATTTTCTCATAGTAGTGTCTCCTTGCAGGTATATGGGATGTCATGAGCCACTAATTAGTAGATGAAGGTAATTGTCGTGTCCCTTCTGTGGCTTGTGCGATGCTTGTGTAGACTTGTAATGGCGCGTTCTTGTTTACTCTGATGAGAATAAAAAGTCAATAAAAATAATAAAAACACATGGGCTTGGTGTGGTACGGCTGCTGGTGATAGTGATGCTGGTGCTGGTGCTGGTGCTGGGTATCTGCAATGCTTGGTGCCTTGGTGACCCGCGCTGGCTTGTTCACAGCTCACAAATGACTGTTGATATCGTTTTGCTCTTACTCTTTTATCAAAGTCACAATTTTTTTTTCTTTTTTTTTTCTTAGTTTTTCTCATCACTCAGTTACTCCCTGCCTTTATACTCTGCTGTATTTTTTTGTCTTTTGTTTGCTGTTGTTTGTTGTTGTTGTTGATTGTTGCAGTACACGACTAACGATGAATATAGCAACTGTTGAGGAACACTTTCTTACCCTCACCTCTCCTCGCCTTTTTTGCAGGAACTCAAGAATTACAACTATGCAACATTGGCTTATAAACTGTGGTAGTCCAAACGTCCGCACCACATTCCACCTCCACTCCCTCCACCTCCTCCACCTCAACGCCCTCTCCTTACCCCCCCTGCAAGCAACTAGTGTAACCCCGAGGTGCTGAATCAAGGAAAATATACTCAGCATCTCCTCCCGCGCCTTCTGCAGTAAAACGATCCACCCCACCACTCACTGACCCATCCGCTCCTAACAGTATCTCGTCCACACCTCGACGTCCCAAGATCCTTCCCTCCTGCAGGATTACTCTTGTAGGATTCAGTGTGTAAGGATCCTTATTTTGTTGTCTTATTTTTGTCTATTTTCTTTGAGTCTTGAGATCTTTTTGTTCTGTTTTGTTTGTGTGTGCTTGTGTTTGTGTGTCGACGAGTTTTATTTTTTTGTCATTCATTACTACTCAGTCGGTTGTGCCTTAACTACTACTACTACTACTACTACTACTACTACTACTACTACTACTACTTAGTATGATTTAAACCTACTCAACGTTTTTCTTCCTTCCTTTTCACTCGACATCCTTCATATTGCTCCTTCTCCTCCTCTTTCTCACCTACCTCCACTTCCTCCTCCTCCTCCTCCTCTTCTTCTTGCCCTTCTCACCTGGAAAGAGAGAAAAAGAGCGGGAAAAAAAAGTAACCAACCCGGATGTAAATAGTTCAGTTCTTGGCAGGATCGCAATAACCTGTTTGGATCATGTCTCATTTCCAAGAGTCACGTCACGGAACAGTGTAATAAAAAAAAAAAAGAAAAAGAGAGAGTTAACTATAATTATGATTGTTTTATATTACTATTATTCATTATGGTAATTAGAAGTAAGTTTAACTATGATGTTTACTGTTAAAGTTTCACATGTCCTATTGAAATTCTTTCGTGAGTGGGTATCTAGGTTGGGCTGGTCTGGTCTGGGCTGGGCTGGTATGGGTTGGTCTGACCTGAACTGATCTGGTCTGGGCTGGCCTGGACTGGGCTGATCTAAATTGGTCTGGTCTGGTCTGGCCTGGACTGATCTGATCTGAGCTGGGCTGGTTTGGTCTATAGTCTAGTCTGGTCTCGACTGGTT
Source organism: Portunus trituberculatus (assembly GCF_017591435.1). Lineage (NCBI taxonomy): Eukaryota > Metazoa > Arthropoda > Malacostraca > Decapoda > Portunidae > Portunus > Portunus trituberculatus. The sequence continues at coordinate 11,672,962 of NC_059278.1, read as the reverse complement.
TGGTTTAGGCTGGTCTGGTCTAGGCCAAACCTGGTCTGATCTGAGCCTAATATGATCGGGTACAGACTAGTCTGGTCTAGTCTGGTCTGATTTGGTCTGCAATACCGCGGACCTAGTCTGGTCTGGCCTGACTGTATCTGGGTTTGGTATGGTCTTGATTTATAATGATCTCGCCTGGTCTGGTGTGGTCCGGACGCCCTCAATCTGTTACCAAGATCTTGAAGGAGAGCCGAGGTGACAAGGGTAACGAAAGAAAAAGTTACAATGGTTCATTTCTATACGCTATGTTTATTACTACTAATATATATTTGTTCTGCTTTGTACTGGAATGTGCGTCGAATTTAGCGGAGTCACCCCATTGTGCTTTATTGTCAGGCTGTGGTTGACTTTATTTCATAGGTACTGTAAAGAGAACAGGGCTAGCTTCTCTTACATATTAAGTTTCTTCTTGTGTTTGAATAGCGAACAACGAGACTGTGGGGTTTCGTTTCATGCTTCACTCTTGTAACCATGACATTTTATTTATTAGTATTGTTACCTTTCTTTTTATATAATGCAGGTAACAATTTCAAAACCAAACTGTATCACATGTAAAGAGTTATGACAGCTAGCTAATCACATCCCACCCCTAGTCTAATTGACCAATAGTTCTTCAGAATCACTTTAATCTCAGAAATCAAACAAAAAACATGAAAAATCAGTTTAAACCGCAAAAATAAGACGGGAATAATCATAAACCCACCAGAAATCACTCAAGACTACATGTAAAGCTATATAGAACAATGAAATCAACCACCACAAGCACAACTTTGAAACTACACTGAATTGGGAGCCGTTAAAAAAGACAGACACATGATAAAACAGACGCTGGAGAGGCGCGCGACATCCCCTCTCCCCTCGCTCCCGGCCAGTGGGTCTTGCTTTCACTATTATTATCCTCCTATAGGTAAAGATATATATTATTTTATAAATGAGCTCTGTATGTGTGTGTGTGTGTGTGTGTGTGTGTGTGTGTGTGTGTGTGTGTGTGTGTGTGTGTGTGTGTGTGTGTGTGTAAGGGAGGAAATTTTTAAGGCTTTCTAAGTGATTTGAGTCACAATGTTTTTCGATAGTGTTAAGTGAATAGGAGAGAAAAGCTATATATTTAGGGTTACGGTTTGATAGATGTAGTGTTACGCTGCCATACCTGTTGTCCATTATTTACTGTTCTTTTTTTTTCTTTGTTATATTGATGCATTACATTTTTTACATACATTTTTCATGCCTCGCTTGATGTAAACATTCCAGACAAAAAAGCTTTACATTACCATTATTATTATTATTATTATTATTATTATTATTATTATTATTATTATTATTATTATTATTATTATTATTATTATTATTATTATTATTATTATTATTATTATTATTATTATTATTATTATTATTATTATTATTATTATTATTATTATTATTATTATTATTATTATTATTATTACTATTATTATTATTATTATTGTTATTATTATTGTCATTACTTTTATTATTACTATTGTTATTATCATCATTATTTGTCATTGATTATGATTAATGGAAATGCCTATATTATATACGATAGATTAAGGCATTTGGGTGGTGGAGTGGAGGAAGAAAAGATGGAGGGAGCAGATGGGGGAAGAAAGGTGGAGATATGGCTTCACCACCACCACCGATACCTCCACCACCACCACCTCCACTTCCATACCACGTCCACCACCGTCGCCGCCTCCCTCCCTCACATTCGCTCTCTTTATATTTTCTGCAATAAATCGCTTCGCTTGAACTGAGATGTTTTATTCGACCCATAAAATGCTTAATGTTTATCTTTGTGTTCAAGGTCACGTATCACCGCAATATGCAAACAAAGTAAGGGAAGTAGCAAATAGAGAAATGAATACGTTGACTGGTTCAATAAGTTCCTATACAAATGTAAGAAGGAGAAAGGTTGCTGATAGATGAATGATTATAGTTAGTATATATCTTCTTTTTTTCCTTTTTCTTATTTTCGTTCTTTTTTTTTCTCCTCTAATACTTTTCATCTTTTTTCTTCTGCTTCTTTTCTTTTCTTTTTTCTTCTAATTCTTATTATTTTCTTCTTTTTCTTCTTATGCTTTTTTTTTGCTTATTTTTTTCTAATTATTATTTCTTCTTCTTCTTCTTCTTCTTCTTCTTCTTCTTCTTCTTCTTCTTCTTCTTCTTCTTCTTCTTCTTCTTCTTCTTCTTCTTCTTCTTCTTCTTCTTCTTCTTCTTCTTCTTCTTCTTCTTCTTCTTCTTCTTCTTCTTCTTCTTCTTCTTCTTCTTCTTCTTCTTCTTCTTCTTCTTCTTCTTCTTCTCTCCCATGTACAATATAAGATCGTTGCTCCTCACTAGTGTTTTCCATAAAGCTCTGTCTTCCTCCCCCCCCTCTCTCTCTCTCTCTCTCTTTGGTGCAG
>NC_059278.1:11665509-11668009 GCF_017591435.1 Portunus trituberculatus | reverse complement strand
TTCTTTGCGTTCATTTGCGCACATGTCTGTCTCAAAATGAATAAACAAGCATTGATCTTAAGCCATAACCTCACAAACAAGACCAGCAAGGAACGAGAGACTCCACACTAGTACTTGTTCTTCCCTTGTGTTCCTTTGTGCCCGTCTGTCTATCTGAGAGACGATCGCCTGCCCCACATTCTCCTGAGAGTAACACAAGTATCGAGTTTTACGTCCTATTGAGGCGACACCAAACTTCTGCATCAGCCGCACTGCCACCCACTACGAGGAGGGGAAGGAGGGAGGGAGAGATGGAGAGAAGGAGGGAGAGAAGGCGGTAGACAGAGACAGGATGGAGAGAAGAGGGAGAGAAAGAGACATGCAAGATAAGTAGTCCCTTTTGTTTTTCTCTCCACTCCAATCTCGTGAAGCTCCGTCGCCTCACCTCGATGCCACATAAATGAGCCACTCTGCATCTGGATCCTATTAAGAAGGAATCGAATCCTCTCTCTCTCTCTCTTTCTCTCTCTCTCTCTCTCTCTCTTCATCCCGAGTCCATTACCGAAGACCACAATTTACTGCTTTACAAGAGAGAGAGAGAGAGAGAGAGAGAGAGAGAGAGAGAGAGAGAGAGAGTGAGTGAGTTAGCCAATCTGAAACAATAGTGACTTGGGTTTCATTACCTTTACACTACACCCGAGAGAGAGAGAGAGAGAGAGAGAGAGAGAGAGAGATGTGGTCTAGCCGTCAACCCGCATTATAACCTCCTCAACACCCCTAAAAGTAGACCCCCTCCTCCCCACTCCATCCCTCCTTCCCTACCCTAAACAAACCCTCACCCCACCCCCTCTCTCTCACTTCCCTTCCTTACCTTCCTACATACACCGCAAGCCTCTACCTGTGTGTGTGAGAGAGAGAGAGAGAGAGAGAGAGAGAGAGAGAGACGACCATTTCCACTCTCCTTTCCTCCTTTCCTCTTTACCAACCTTTCCTACCTCCTCCTCCTCCTCCCCCCCTCCTCCTCACAGGGGCTTAGCTGAAGGGGCTGACGGAGGGTGAAGTTGTGGTCCCGCTGACGCTGATTACAAAAAGTCCTTCTGATTTCGGGGGTCACTGCTTTTTCGAGAACTCCGATTTTTTAAAGTCTGAATTTCGAGGTGTTTTTTTCGATGTGTGAATATTTTTGTAAGTTTTTGGCTTTATTTCGTTTCCTTTTCTTGCTCTTATTTTTTGGAGTATTTTGTTTTTATAAGTGGCATGTTTTTTTTGTTTCTTTTTTTTATTTTCTGAATTTCTCGGTGGTATTTTTTCTTTCTCTGTTTTTTTTTTTTTATGTTTGGCTATTTTTTCTGAGTTTTGGCTTTTATTTTGTTTTTCTTTTCTTTCTCTTATTTTTGGAGTATTCTTTTTTATAAATGGCATGTTTTTTTCATAATTGCAATGCATTTTCTACATGTAATTTCCTTCTGAATTGGAGTTTTAATGATTAGTTTTCTTGCCATGGCTCAGATTTTCATACTGGCAATATTTTCCAATGATTTTTTTTATTGATTTTAAAGTTTTGTAATTTCTTCTTTTCTTTCTTTCTGTTCTTTACCTAAGTTAATTCATCTGCGAAATGCACCTTGACCCTTTCTTTGGTGGTTTGATGAAACATTTAAACTCTCAAGCAGCGGCGCACCTTTCCTGAGCGCTAAGTGCGTCAGCTATAGTCACCTGTCACTCATAAATATTACCTTATGACTATTACCACCTGAAGATGCATATACTTATTAATAAAATATAATACATTAAGTGGTGTGCTTTTGTTCATAAATGGTCTTTGTTCCGCAAGGAAAGTTTATTGAAAGTTAGTGAATAATACATTTTTCCCATAAAAATATAATGTTATTTTCAAAGCTATTAGTTATCTATTTTATTCTTTTCATGAAGGAAATAATATTGTTTCTATAGTAAATGGATTTTTTTTCCATGCAGCAATAAATGCAATTTTTAAAGTAGGTGAATTATCTATCTTCTTTTCTTTTTTGTCAAACAAAGAATTCTTGCAAAGTTAGTGGACAACTCTTGATTGATTTTTTCTCTCCTATTAAGAAAAGGACATATTAAAAAAAAAGTAGATTATTTATTCATCTATTTTTTCATGAAACAAACAATATCATTTTTCATCCGAATGCACAATTTATATATATATATATATATATATATATATATATATATATATATATATATATATATATATATATATATATATATATATATATATTTTCTTCCAATAAGCAAAGACTGTTATTTTTAAAGCAAATGGATAATTTTTTATTTCTATTCTTATCCTCACCAAGCAAGACAAGACATTTTAAAAGGTAGTGAATTGCCTCCCTCACCTTCACTCAATTAGCTCAGGTGATCCGGCAATCAAGGAACGACGATGGAAGGAGTGATAGCGAACACCTGTGCAGGATGATCGATCTGTATTCATCTTGCAGAACGTATTACTCTCCTGCATCTTTATTATTTATCT
>NC_059278.1:11645509-11655509 GCF_017591435.1 Portunus trituberculatus | reverse complement strand
TATTCATTTCTTTTTAGTGTGAGGAAGATGTGGAAGGAGCAAGTTAAAGCTTCATTACATATTTTATAAAGTTACGTGATTATTATATACAATTTTATGTGAGGACTGTGCCCAAGCGCCATTGCTTGAATTATAACGATGAACGTCACACAGTCACGCCAATCTGGCTCGTTCTGACACTGCTCAGTCAGTGATACTAAGAGAGTCACTTCTGATCATCCGTTACAAGCATTCATATATTGATTTCTGTTTGATGGTCGTCTCTGGCCTCTCTATGGGCACCCTTTCTTGCATAGAAAAGTTACTGTAAAATATTTTTGTGAAATTTTAAAACCAAAAGTCCTCGGTGAGGTTCTGGAATCCATCGTTTGTCAGTATTTATTGATTTTTTTTTTTTTTTTTCATGCAAGAGTCGCACTGGCCAAGGGCAAAAAAAAAAAAAAAAAAAAAAAGAAGAAAGAAAGAAATAATAAACTTAAGAATAACGAATAGATAAAAGCCCACCAAAGTGTCAGTCCTTAAAGCGGTGTCAAAAAGAAGATAAGCGACTTCATAATGTATACGACCAAAACAATGAACACACACACACACACACACACACCAGGGATCACACTAAGACACGAGTTAGGTCACGTCAACCATTGTCAGCAATAAATAGGAATGACAAGTCGTAGATAAGTTTCACACAGGGAGTGCCACGTGGAGTGCCCTTGCAGCTTCCTCTGTGTTCTTCTTATGTGGAAATGGAAAAATCTCACACTTCGTATCCCAGTCTAACTCTGAGTCATCCCCCGCTTGAACTGTCAGTAAACAGAGAAAAAGAAAAGAAAACAGGAACATAACTTTAAGAAAGGAATATAAGTCGTGTGTGTGTGTGTGTGTGTGTGTGTGTGTGTGTGTGTGTGTGTGTGTGTGTGTGTGTGTGTGTAGTAAAGAAAAAGAGGGTATTGAGGACAAAAGAGAGAAGAAAGAAAGTTGAAGTAAAATAAAACCAAAAAGAAAATGAAAAAGTGAGTGAAAGAGGAAAGGAAAAGAGGAATAAGATGAATAAGAAAAGAAGAATAAGATGAACTAGGATACAGAAGACGGAAGAGGAAATAAGGACGTGAAATTCTTCCCCCATCATCTTCCACGAAATTCAAGCGAACATCCTTATTCTTACCCTCACCTTTCCTCACCCCTCCTTCATTCCCCTTCCTCTTCTTCCCCTCCTCTGCCCTGCTTTCCTGCTGTCGGCCTTGGCTTGAGACGGTACTTCGGAAATTCTCTCTCTCTCTCTCTCTCTCTCTCTCTCTCTCTCTCTCTCTCTCTCTCTCTCTCTCTCTCTCTCTGGAACACAAGCTAATATGTTTTAAATTTTTTCGGTACACAGGCAGATATTCGTATAAAGGACACACACACACACACACACACACACACACACACACACACACACACACACACACACACACACACACACACACACACACACACACCTGCCTGGCTGACCACGTATACGTACACCTTTGCAAAAACACAGTCACACCAGTCACACCTTACAGAAATATCGATACCATCCCAAGACATACTTAAAGACCCTCCAGGACACAGGCAGACACCCCCAGGATAGCCACCCTTCCCCCCAAAGGCTCCCCTCCTCTTCGCTCCACCTCGGTTCCGCCTGAGCGCACCTCCCCCACGCCGGTCTCTGCTCCTCTCCCGGGTCGTCGAGGTGTTGTGATTCTCCGCGCAGCCACTCAGCCGCCCCGTGCCCCGTATCTCACACATCTCATTGATTATTCATATATTCAGGGATTCCGGCAGGGTGATGGCTCGCTCACCTACCCCTCCTCCAGCCTCAGACAGCTCCTTCTCATCCCAGCCCCGTCTCTTCCCCCTCCTCCTCCTGCTCTCCTGGTGTCTTTCCCAGGATGTGGAAAGAGAATGTTGTACAAATCAAGTGTTTTATTTTCTTTCATAAAAGTCTAGCTTCAAGAAGGTCCTCCGTTCACATTATTCTTTGTGCCTTACATTGTGTATGAGCACGCGCGCGCGTTTGTGTGTGTGTGTGTGTGTGTGTGTGTGTGTGTGTGTGTGTGTGTGTGTATCTCGCTGAGGCAAGTTGTTATCTCGGTCTGCTAAGTGATGCAAGTGTGTTTGTTCGTGGAATGAGTATAAGAGGACATACAGGGGAAGAAAATAGTTAATTTCTGTGGCGAGTCTGACCTGCAGGCCACTAGAGCCTGCCAGCGGGGCGGGGTGCGCTGGGGCGGGGTGGCGGTCCTGCAAATGTCTCGCCGAATTAGACTCTCGTAAATCTCTCGGCGGCGGGTCAGGGGTGAGGACGCTCCTAAATACTTCATACGGAGCGGAGATCAACATTCATCGTGGTCAATCGTGAGTTGAGGCCCCTCGAGGTGTTGCGGTGCGCAGGCGCGGTGGGGCGTGGGCGGCAGTACAGGCGGCAGCCACCAGAGGGCAGGTGAGGAAAGGGTCCAATCCGCGGGGTGCGCCTTCTCTGCCGCCCTCCTGCCGCCGCCGCCGCGCGGGTTGCTATAGTCTGGCACACTGATATTTTAAGGTGTCCTGTCACATGTTCCCTGACAGCCGCCTGCCCTGCCTCGCTCCCTCGCCGCTGCCGCCACTGATGTCGCTGCAGAGGAGCGATTTCCATTTGCTTCAAAGAGGCCAAGATTCCAATAAAGCTACGTCTCTGCTGGGCGAGCGTCGCCTCGCCAGACATCACCAGCACGTGCGCAGCTCAGTGGAGCAAGATGATCTGCGATGACACTCGGCGCCTCGCGGCGACTCGCTCATAGCTATCAGACTCATACTCCTGGCACCTTCCGACCCCCGACGAGGCGCTCCTCTGCCCCTCGGGGCTGCGTCTCCCCCCTCCCTCGCGCACCTACATCTCGACTAATCAGTGGTGAAATATTCCCCCGCGTTTCCTGGGACTCGCTCGCCCACAGGCGGCATCTCACAAAGCTTCGCTCGGGCACTCCCAACAGGTCTCAGGCCGCAGGAGGCCCGCTCGCCTCCCTCAGTCAGGCGACAGGCGTGGGCGCCACTACCACTCTCTGCCTCCAATAATTGAATGCACCTGATCTCCTACATGTCGGCGGCCTCTGAGGCTTCCAGAGGCTTGGGCAATTATCGTTCAGAGGAGAAGGAGGGGAGATGGAGGAGGAAGAGGAGGAGGACCCGTCGGCCGCCGGTGTGGGGTCACGATCCAGGATACAGGACCCCTCCCCCTCCCCCTTCCCTCTCCTTGGCTAGTCCTTCCGACGGTGATCCTCATTGTGCTCATACCCTTAATTCATGTTCTCTCCTCCCGGCCTCCCTCACCACCCCGCCGCCACCGTCTCCCTCCGTCCTTTGCGTTTCGACCTGTCCTTTATCACCGCCACCACCGCTACACTGTAGCACTGTACATACCTCGTTTAATTACCACCACCTCTACCACTCAACCACTGTTCTCGTCCCTCTCACCATTCCTGCCACCAGAGCATTTCACCACCACAGCGAACAGGCCATGAACACTCCTCACCACTGCTGCTACTCTCCCCCCCCCATCATCACCACCACACCGCAACCTTCCTCCCTCTTTCACCACCCACCCACCACAAGCGGAGAGAATTATCAGTGTCACCTTGGATGACCTCTCCTGTATCTCACCTGACCCCCAGCCTCCCCAGTGTAATTACCTGCGTTTGGCTCCTCCTATCTCTTAACCACTGTCATGCCTAACGCGGAGTTATTAGACTTATAACTCGGCATGATTACACACCCGCTGCGTCAGTTATATTGGCTCAGCGCGGCCGTGTGTGCCTTGCCTCTAAGATATGTGAGCTATTCTGTTATGCGAGTTTTTTTTTTTTTTTTTTTTTTGTCCTTTTCATCGTCATATTTTTTACTCTACGCCTCAACTACTGTGTTGGGCGTAGCTTATTGTTTATTATTTTTTTGGCTTGCTTGTTTTCATTACGGCTTGAAAAGTTGTGAATGAGGAGTATTAATTAGGATATTCATAATGCGCGGAACACTTCATTATTTTGATGAGTTACTCTTGTCCGTTTTCTGTCATTTCCTTTGTTTACATCCAGGGCCGTGGGATGGGCTCCGCCGCCTTTGTTTAGCAGTGTGTTCTTTTATTTTGCCCCACCGCAGCTGGTCCCCAAATGGGCCTTGTTCCTGCTTAATTCCTCTGCAGGTTAGTAATTGGTAATTTTTTGGCTCCAAAACCTGAATAGGCGGACTTTTCAGCCTATCCTCGAGCTATAATTTAACCCTCGGTAGTTCCAATTTTATTTTATTTTGTGTGGAATAATAAATATATTACTGTGTGTTATGATGAGTTGTGTGAAGGCTGAACACCTTTACTTACCTCTGAATGGAATGGAGATGCTTTGAAGTGCCGCAGAGTTCAGTAAGGACACGAAATGTTTCAACTAAGAAAATAGTTACTCAGTCGAGTGAGGGAGAGAGGGTGGCTGTAAAGAGGGAGGAGGAGGAGGGGATGGAGTCACATTTGGATTATATACTGATGTTAAGGGAGCTTTTAGTTGACGTAAAAAAGAGTGTTTGTTTGGCGACCTCAATTTCCCATTTCTCTGTCTGTGTGTGTGTGTGTGTGTGTGTGTGTTAAAATGACTACTTACCAAAACCACAACGCACATTTACGTGGTTTCTTGCTTGTCGTTTTTACCACTGTGCATTTTCCATTTTTGTACACATCCTTCCCTCCCCCCCACCGCCTCTAACACACACTATGACCGTCTGCAGAATATACCACAAAACTTTGCTTCTTTTTCTACCTCATTTGTCTCCTGACACACAAAATTAAACCCTCAACTTGCTTCTCGGATTGGCTGGACGTCTGCTCGCCGGTCACGTGATCTGAAGATTTAGACGTGCAGGCCTTGCTGATTGGTCGAGGGGCCTGCACCGGCCATCCTGCGAAATTTACGACCATTGGCGGAATTCCTCGGGTGTTTCCTTTTCTGGACCTTCGGTTTTATCTGAAATTCTCTTAAACTAATAATCACAACTCTCCATACGCTGTAATATTCCTCTTTGGTGGTGGAGTTCCCGCAGACATCGACGGCGGCGCCTCCCTCGGGACGCAGAGGGAGGCGAGGAGTAAAACTGGGCTGAGATATTCCTGGTTTTTATTGAGGGAAAAATCTTTACAGTCAATATTAGCGGCGCACAACATTCAGTCGCCACCCTAGCAGGACTGACAGTCGCCCGGTGCATACTGCCGCATCCGTTCCCCTCCACACAACCCCAACGCCTCCCCTTGCCCTCCCCAGTCCCCTTCCTGTCGCTCAGAGCACTTGTGGCGATGTGGGGTGGGGGCGGCGCTGGGCGGGGCGGGGCGGGACCGTGGAGGAGAGATGCAGGTGATCGTTTGTGCTGGAGGGAGGGAAGCACAGTTCCTGGAATGTTTATACTCCACTGCTTAGAAGAAGAAGAAAGAGGGGTGGTAGTGGTGGTCAGTCAAATAGAAAAGCAGAGAATAGTTTGATTTTCCGTTCTTGGCAGCGGTGGCGGTAAAATGTGGAAGTGGAAATGGAGGTGAAGGTGGAATGAGCTTGGTGCGGATGGGGATGGCGGAGAGCTGGGTTACGAAGGAGGGAAAAGAATATTGCTGCCATGAAAATTATTGTTTGTAAAAGTGTGATCAAGAAACAAGGGTAAGAAGAGTTACTTAAAGGTGCAGAGATGTGGTGGTGAGGTGACTGGTCCGGTGAAGGCGACGCCGGCGACAGTGTTTTGTTTGTGGACTAAGACTCAGTACTCGTAGGAACGTGTTTGTTTAGAAGAGAATTTCGATATTACCATAACAGATTCTGTCCTGCATCTTACTTGTCACTCCTCCTCTTCATCATTCTCTTCCTCATCCTTCTCGTCTTTATTCTCCTTGCTTCTTCCTCTTCCTTTACCAGAAAACACAGGCACTACCACATCGAAAACAGCCAACACACGACGACAATAAATTATAACTGAGGTAATGAAGGAGTGGCCCCTACCAACGACTTTGTACAAACACACACACACACACACACACACACACACACACACACACACACACACACACACACACACACACACACACACACACACACACACACACACACACACACACACACACACCTCCCTAAATTTCGTAATATGTTTATACTTGACTGAATTTACGTAAGTGATTTTAACGATCGCAGCGTAATTTGCTAGTAAATGATACGTTAGAAATGGATCGTTCACATTCAGCACACACACACACACACACACACACACACACACACACACACACACACACACACACACACACACACACACACACACACACACACACACAATGTGTGGTGGCCCCTGTTCACCTAGCAGTAAATAGGTACGGGATGTAACTCGAGGGGTTGTGGCCTCGCTTTCCCGGTGTGTGTTGTGTGAGATGTGGTCTCAGTTCTACCCGAAGATCGGTCTATGAGCTATGAGCTCGCTCCGTAATGGGGAAGACTGGCTGGGTGACCAGCAGGAGACCGAGGTGAATTACACACACACACACACACACACACACACACACACACACACACACACACACATGCATGCAGCTTTTAGGACAGTTTGCACCTGAATAAGTGGAGGATCCTGTAACACATAAACACATAAACACACACACAGACACACACACACACACACACACACACACACACACACACACACACACACACACACACACACCAACCAATCACCCTATACATCTATAATAATGCTTATCTACAGTATACTCTACAGTACAACCTGAAGCCTTTATGCAACACCCAACACCCTCCACGCCCACACACTTAACCCAACTCCCCGTGGTGGTGGAGAGGCGGGGGGGTGAAGGGGAGGGGGTGCCATTGTCGACCCCCTTCCCTTCCACAAAATCCGGGGCTGTCATGACTAGATGATCGCGCCAAGACTCCACGAGCCATGAGCCACCATCACCATCACCGTCACCATTGTTTTCCCTAAGCTGGTAACTCCATCCTCCTCCTCCTCTTCCTCTTCCTCCTCCTCTTCCTCAACTTCTACCGTGGGAAACGTTCTCGCGTCTCCTAACTCTCCTTGTCCTTTGGTGTTTGTTCTCGCTCTTTGCTCTCTGTTCATGACTACGTTTTCTTTTCCCGTCTTTGATTTCTCGCTAGTATTCTCACGCTCGGTACCCTATCTCTCTCTCTCTCTCTCTCTCTCTCTCTCTCTCTCTCTCTCTCTCTCTCTCTCTCTCTCTGGTGCTTCACTGATTCCGTAACTTGATTCTATAATTATCTCTTTTGCATCCATTTAGCTTTCTTTTCTTCCTTCCTTCCTTCCTTCCTTCCTTCCTTCCTTCCTTCCTTCCTTCCTTCACGCAAACATCCTACGAGGCACTAATCCGCCCCGCCCATGATGGAGGCTATACTGAAGGAGGCGAGAGAGGCGGAGGTGGACGCCCCGAGGTTCAATGGCTCCTTCTGCTGGTCTGAGCGGAATCTCCCGAGCAACGTGGGTGGACTGGAGTGGTTGCTGTCGTCATCGTCATCATCGTCCACTAGCAGGTCGTCCTTTCCGAAGTCATCGTCGTCGTCGTCCTCGTCATCATCATCGAAATCGACGCCGCTAGGAGGACGACCCTCAGCTTGAGTCGTCGCGCGTTCGGTCTGTGGTGGGGAGAGGCAGGGCAAGGGAGGTTAGAATATCACCGGGGAGTAATGGTGGTGATGGTAGTAGTAGTGGTAGTAATGGTGGTAGTGGTGGTGATGGTGGTGGTGATGGTCGTGTCCTCCCTCCTCCCTTAGCAAGTTTTGGAGAATTGTTCCCGATGGATATTATGTCAAGTCCCTTTTTATACACGTCTCCACCCAGGCTGGCGCCGCCCCTCTCCCTGTGACTTATGAGGGTGGAGGCAGCCACGTCGCGCCCAGACGCAGGCCGAGCCAGCCTCACGGAAATACCTGTGAAATATTACCTGTTCCTCCTCCCTTCCCCTGACCCCCCTTGCGCCTGCATGAATCACAGATCTGCATCCACTTCACCTCCAGTAGCCCAGGAGTGGATGAATGAAACTCCACATCCACATCAAGATCTCCCTGAATAAATGAATAACTCAAGAGCTTTCCCTGACTGCAAGGGGGAGTGAATAAAATTGTAGCAATCATTCACGCGTTAAATTTACGACCTGGCGATGAATAAATTATTCAAGGCTGGTGGATGAATGAATGAAGACTCCACATCCACACCTTCCCTCCATACACAAACCTTGGATCGCTTCCCTACTCTGGCTGCCTCCTCCTCATCGCTGCTGTAGGCGCGGCCGGGGACTCCCTGCAACTCGGGGATGTCTTTTTCTCTTTCTTCTTCTTCTTCTTCTCCAGCTGCGACGGAGTTCGGAGAGAGCGGATAGTGGTGGTGGTGGTGGAGGCGGTGGTGGTGGAGGGCGGCGGCGGGGGCAGCGAGGTCCAGTCCTAGCAGGGAGGAGTTGGAGGAGGAAGAGGTGGAGGAGGATGGAAGGGCGCTGAGGTCGAGGTCAAGGGGCGAGGTGAGATTATGGGTAAGGGCGTGGCGGCGGAGGTCACAGTTGCGCCGAAACACCTGCATGTCGAGGAGAAAGAGGAGGAAGAGGAGGAGGAGGGATAGCATCGTATTAGTAATGGTGGTGCATCCTAGAACATGCACGAACAAACACACACACACACACACACACACACACACACACACACACACACACACACACACACACACACACACACACACACATACACACACACGAAAATACATTACAATTAAATACAACATATGAAAGAAAAATTATGTATTCTCATGCTATGCAGATTTTGAATAAACTATAGACACATTTTGCTGTATATGTGTAGAGTTGCGTTGAACGTTGGCTCTAAAGAAACAAGTGTGATGATATGACATTTATTACAGAAGAAACTATATGTAAAACAGACACGGCAATGTGAAGAAAGAAAAAAAATATATACGGACTAACAACAACAACAACAGGAATAACTACTACAACAATTACTACTACTACTACTACTACTGCTACTACTACTACTACTACTACTACTACTACTACTACTACTACTACTACTACTACTACTACTACTACTACTACTACTAATAATAATAATAATAATAATAATAATAATGCTACTACTACTACTACTACTACTACTACTACTACTACTACTACTACTACTACTACTACTACTACTACTAATAATAATAATAATAATAATAATAATAATAATAATAATAATAATAATAATTACTACTACTACTACTACTACTACTACTACTACTACTACTACTACTACTACTACTACTAGCGCACATAACTTACATACCCTCAGCAAGTGTCAGTAAGCCGTAGCCATCAAACATCCTGTCATTCCTTTTCCTTTCACCTTGACTCACCTTATCGCACTGAGGACACGTGTACGGCTTGATGTCCGTGTGGGTGAGCAGATGTGTCTTCAGGTTGCTGCGCTGGTTAAAACTCCTGCCGCAGGTGGAGCACTTATGTGGCGACTCCTCCATGTGCAGAATGCGGTGCACGGCCAAAGTGCGGCTCTGACAGAAGCCCTTCCCGCATTCAGTACATTTGAAGGGCTTCTCCTTGCTGTGGATGTACCTGACGGAGGAGAAGACGAGGAGTGTTAGAAATGTTAGGGTGTTATATAGTGGTAAGGATGTACATGTATAAATAAGAACATAAGAAAATTAAGGAAGCTGCAAGAGACCGTCAGGCCTCCATGTGGCAGTCCTTGTGTCAACAAAACTACCTAAATCTACCTATCATCCTCGTAAATGAATTGGTCTAATCTTCTTTTAAAGCTCCCTATTGACTCAATACTAATAATATGTAACGTATATAGTTGAATGAAGGAAGACGATGGGTTATAGAACTGTTAGGATTCCTGTAGTGAAGATGGGTGTGCTGTGCCTGACAAGGAGGAAGACAAAAGGTTTTAAAATTGTTATGACT
>NC_059278.1:11630509-11640509 GCF_017591435.1 Portunus trituberculatus | reverse complement strand
TCCATGGGTTTTTTTTTTTTCTTTTGCAGGAGGGACACTAGCCAAGGAAAAAAAAGGCCCACTGGGTTGCCAGTTCCCTTAAAGTTCATTTGAGTTATCCAGAATTCAGGGATAAATGTCTTGAAACCTACCTCTTAAAAGAAGTCAAGTCGTAGGAAGATGGAAATACAGAAGCGGGCAGAGAGTGTGTGAGGAACCTTAGTGAAGGTGACGGATTGTGGTTGCTTAACAGTCTGAAACACTTCCTTTCTTCACATTCATTACATTCGAAAGGCTATCTTGACGTAACACTGGTTCTATGGATCAAGTGACTAGATTTGTACATTATTAACTTGGAATACACTTTTTAAAACCTCGGAAATAATCTCTGTGGGCTTTGAAATTATCGAGGTGAGAGAGCAGAGTATTTTAGAAACTTAATGTAAGAAGTGGCAGGTTTAGCGGGTGTTTAAGGGTTTTGGCTGGGCGGTGATGGTGGTGCTGGTGGTGGTGACTCCTCCTCCTCCTCCTCACTGCTTGTTTCTTATGTTTTTTTCTTTTTTTCTTTTTCTTCATAGAGTTTAGAATGTTTCAGGCCTAGTGACTGGCTAATAAGTCAATCATTTTTTACTATTTGCCTTGTTTTACTATTCCTGTCTGCCTTTCTTTCCTTCGTTGTCTGTAGTACTCTTTAATTTTCCATTGTCTACCTTCTTTTCCTTTACTGTCTGCCTTCCTTCCCTTCCCTATATGGTTTCCTTTATTTCTAAACTCTATGTATTCTTCTCCCTTCTGTTTGTCTCTTTAAAAGTTGTAGGTGATTATGGGAAAAATTGACCAGCGACGAACGGGTCTTTTAACTTTACCTCTTGTCTTTTAACTCGACTCCATCCAATTTCAATCTCTTGTTTCTAGCTCCAATTTTCTAGCATTTTTAACTCTTAACTCTGATCTTCTGCCTTTAAACTCTATCCTCTTACTCTTCAGTTTAACCTATTGTGAGTATTGTCTTGTCTTTCAAATCCCACACTCCAATTCTTAGCTATGGTGTGTGAGGCCAGAATATATATATATATATATATATATATATATATATATATATATATATATATATATATATATATATATATATATATATATATATATATATATATATATATATATATATATATATATATATATATATATATATATATATATATATATATATATATATGATACTATAGTATATAACTGGATTATATAAAGACAAGACAATACTACAATAGGTTAAACTGAAGAGTAAGAGGATAGAGTTTAAAGGCAGAAGATCAGAGTTAAGAGTTAAAAATGCTAGAAAATTGGAGTTAGAAACAAGAGATTGAAATTGGATGGAGTCGAGTTAAAAGGCAAGAGGTAAAGTTAAAAGACCCGTTCGTCGCTGGTCAATTTTTCCCATAATCACCTACAACTTTTAAAGAGACTCCCTTTTCGTCTTCTTCTCCCTTTTATTTTTATTTTTCTTCTTCTTTTCTTCTTCTTCTTCTTCTTCTTCTTCTTCTTCTTCTTCTTCTTCTTCTTCTTTTCTTTTCTTTTTCTTTTTTTTTTTTCTTTTTTTTTTTTTTTTTCTTTTTCTTTTCTTCTTCTTCTTCTTCTTCTTCTTCTTCTTCTTCTTCTTCTTCTTCTTCTTCTTCTTCTTCTTCTTCTTCTTCTTCTTCTTCTTCTTCTTCTGGTGTTTGTTCTTGTTCTTCTTGTTCTTGTTGTTCTTCATTTTCTTGTTCTTGTTCATGTTCTTTCTTTCTTTCTTTCTTTTTTGTACTTCTGTCTAAAATGCATAATTCTGTCGTATAAAAAACATGGAACTATTATTCATTATTTTTTTTCTCTATGTCCATTTAAAGATCAATCAAAGTCGCATCAGTGTTAACAAAAGACCAGCGTAGCAGCAGAAGGGTTAAGTTAAGAGGAAAGGTTTGCAGTCAGCTTGTAGTGCGACATCCACGGAATGCATCTTTATTCACGAGACGGATGGGGGATGGATGAATGGACAGCCGTATCTTGTCCAAATCACATTGAATCACGTTAAAATCCTGGGACGAAACAGTTACATCCCAGAGAAGATAAATACAAATCGCTACTTTCCTACTAATTATCAAATCGCTGCGGATTCTAATTACCGTATCTTCATTTAACGATACATATAAATCTTTCACACAATAGATTTTGTCCTTCGTTGTGTTTACTAAGGAGAAACAAAGACATAAGGATGTTCTATAAGAAATAGTTACCTTTGGGGCTTCCTCACCACACGACACGGCGACGAGGCTTATTACCAACTTTATTGACGGTCATTTGTGGTCTAAAGGAGGGAGGGAAGGAGGGAAAGGCAGGTATGGGGTGTTAGCGGGCAGGTAGAACGGACTTGTGGGAGAGAGGGAGAGGCGGGGGGGTATAGGCTGAAGGTGCATGCCAGAGGAGAAAGAGAGAGTAGGTTAGGGCAAGTGTCGGGAGGAAAGGGAAGGGAGCGTGACAGTGTTGGAGAGAGAGAGAAAGGTAACGGAAAGGCAAAAGGGATTCTCGTGTTATGTGGGAGATGTAGCGGTGGGTAAGTGTGCGTGGCGGCAACAAAGGAAAGGTTGGTGCAGGATGGAACAGAGATAAGTTAGAGAAAGAAAAGTAAGAAAGTGAACAAGAAAGAAGTCAAGTTTTTTCCTAGATTATCTTCGGGATATTAAAGGGAATGCCACACATGGACTAAGTGTAGGATGAGATACTCTAGACGAAAAGGAGAAAGGAAAGAGGGATTATAAAACATGTTAACAGATATCTCGTTAATTAGATATCTTAATCTTTGGAAAGATATATAAAAGAAAGAAAAACATGGTAGATCTTAGGAAGTGAATGGATTATGAGGAAGAGTGCATGAATGAAAGAGAGAAAGAAGGCAAAGGAGGGGAAGATAATTCCTCACATGCTTAATTCTATTCAAAAGCCTTGATTTTTAAAATATGAAAGATAACACAATAGATCATAAAATTAAGGAGGAAGCAGAGAATGAAATAGATTAGACAAATAAATGTAGGATAAGAAGAACACAATAATTTTTCTAGGTGTCTAATTGCACTTAAACACTTTGATGCTTTGGAAATAGGAAAATGAAACATAATGAGAGAGAGAAAACGGAGAAGTTGAAGATAAAATGAGGATTAGAGAAATGTAAAACAAGGCTGGGATAAATTATAACATATTCTCCACATACCGCGTTGTGCTAAAATACCATAAACTTTGTGAAAATGAAGTAATTAGCACTGTAGGGAAGAGGAAACGAAGGAAACATAAATTGAAGATGAGACGGAGATTAGGTGAGGAAAAATTAAAGGACCGAATGACTGAAGAAAAGCTGAACAACTGAATGGAGAACTGAAGAACCGAAGGACTGAAAAATACTGAAGGACTTAAGGAAGAAGTGAAGGACTGAAAAAAGAACTGATGAACTGAGAAAAAAAAACTAAAAAACTGAAAAACCGAAGAACTGAAAACTGAAGAAATAAGCAGAAAAATTGAAGAAATAATAAAAAAAGAAGAATTGAAAAAATTGGGAAAAGTGAACAACTGAAAAATTGAAGAAATAAAAAAAAAACTGAAAAACTGAAGAAAAATTAAAACCTGAAGAAATTAAAACCGAAAGCCTAAAAAAAAAATGAAGAATTGAAAAACTGAAAAAAACAAACTGAAGAAATTATAAAAAAAAAAAAAAACTGAAGGAAACATAAAACTGAAGAAAAAAAAACAGAAAAAAACTAAACCATAAAACTAAAGAAATGAAGGAAGAACTGCAACACATTCCTTAAGTATCCCATTACACTCCAATACCACGAGCATTCGGAAAATAAAATGTAAATGTCATAGTGAGTCGTGAATCACACCTGAGAGTTGCCGAGTCACAAAGGACGGCAATCTCGTGACGTGTGGCACCCTGTTGATCGTAACGCACCGAGGAGTAATAAAGTTTTACGTACTAGCTTTACGATTTAGAGTGGCGCAGGTTTGTAAAAGGCGCGGCGGAAGACGAACCCCATCAGAGCCTTGCCTGGTCATAAAGAAAACATGTCAATTTTATATCCGTTGTGGAGTGTGTAACTAAATCTGGTATTATCATTATTATTATTATTATTATTATTATTATTATTATTATTATCATCATTGTTGTTGTTGTTGTTGCTGTTGTTGTTCTTGTTGTTCTTGTTCTTGTTATGCTTTTGTTCTTGTTCTTATTCTTGTTATTGTTCTTGTCCTCGTTCTTATTCTAGCTCTTCTTCCTTTCCTCCTCCTTCTTCTTCTTCTTCTTCTTCTTCTTCTTCTTCTTCTTCTTCTTCTTCTTCTTCTTCTTCTTCTTCTTCTTCTTCTTCTTCTTCTTCTTCTTCTTCTTCTTCTTCTTCTTCTTCTTCTTCTTCTTCTTCTTCTTCTTCTTCTTCTTCTTCTTATTATTATTATTATTATTATTATTATTATTATTATTATTATTATTATTATTATTATTATTATTATTACTACTACTACTACTACTACTACTACTATTATTATTATTATTATTATTATTATTATTATTATTATTATTATTATTATTATTATTATTATTATTATTATCATTATTTCTAGTATTATTATTTTAGTATTATTATTTTATTAGTTATTATTATTATTATTATTATTATTATTATTATTATTATTATTATTATTATTATTATTATTATCATTATCATGTTTATTATTATTATTATTATTATTATTATTATTATTATTATTATTATTATTATTATCATTATCATTATTATTATTACTATTACTATTACTATTATTATTATTACTATTGTTATTATTTGTTTTCTTATTAATATTATTATTATCATTAGTTTTTCTCCATTAAAGGAAACTATACACTATTTTTTTTATCTTTCTTATCGAGCGATGCATTAGAATTGTGATATTATTTAACTAAATCAATCTGTTATTTTATCTATCTATTCATTTATTGATTGATTGATCTATTTATCTATTCTTATTCATTGTTATTTGTTTATGTTTCGTATTATCATTCCTTCTCTCTTTGAATTAAACAACATGCTATTTTTTAATCTGTCTCAGTCATAGTCTAGTGGAATGTATAACTAAATCATTCTCTTTTTTGCGTTTTTTTTCTCTTTTTTTCTCTCTTTTACTTCCATATCTTTCAGCTGTATTCGCATCCTTTGCCTTATCATCGTCTTATATTTTCTAGTGGAAGTTATTTGGATTTTCAAGAGTGTCCTTATAATTCCAGTAACTGTTTAACCCTCTTGTCGCTATTTGCCACGCCTTTTTTTTTTTTTTTTTAGTTGATAACCGCTGAGTCATCTTTATTTATTTACTTTTTTTCTATTACATTATTTTATTCTTGTTTGTTTACTCTACACCAACCTTCAAACATTGTACTTGCTAGAAATTGCTAGATCCATCCCCCTTTTTATTCCTTTCTTTATTGTAAATTATTATAAAAGAAAAAAAAATCATCCATTGCTTCTAGCGCAGCGAATTGTTCCTTATTGCACTGAAAGGGTCAATCAGCAAGGATTCTACATCGTCACTAACAAAAGAAAAAAAAATACTCATGGGAATTCGTATTAACGGCACGGTATGCTTTGAAAAATAGTCCTAATGAGAGAGAGAGAGAGAGAGAGAGAGAGAGAGAGAGAGAGAGAGAGAGACTTTCAACACTGCATATTTCTCTTTTTGTCAATGGAGAAAACATCACATAAATCATTATAGGTATTACACTACATTTTAAAACATATTGGCCCGGTGAATTATGTAAGATTTTTTTTCCAAAGAAGTCTGTTAATACATTCGTTCAGTATTTATTATTTTGCGTGTTTCTCAAAATATTTCATCGTTTATCTATCGTTCATTTTTCTTCTTCATTTTTTTCTTTTAACTAAACTGCTCTTGAAGTCCATCTGCTTAATCAAAAGATTCTATTGATGTATTTCTTGATCGTTTACTTCTTATTAACTTGTCATTTCGTACTGTATTCCTCAACGTCATTCCTCTTTCTCTCATGATTAAGACAACAAGTACTATTGTTTTTCCCGTGCTGAAGGAAACACGTCAGATTATTTCTCCTGTACCAAAGAGAACACGTAGGTACTATTCTTTTTCACTCACACTAAAGAGAACACGTGATATTTCACTTCCCGTATTGAAGAGAACACGTCACATCGTGGCTCCTGAACTGATTTTATTTTATCTATCTATTTATTTATTTATTTATGCTGGAGACAACACAATGTACTGCTTTTTGTTTCAGATGATTTAAATGTGTTCATTAATGTATCCGTTTATTATTCCTTATCATTTATATGTTTGGTCTTTTTGTTTGTTTGTTTGTTCTGAAGACAAAACGACGTTCTGCTTTTTGTCATCTTTCATGCTCAGCGAGTTTCAGATGATTCAAAGACGTTCATTAATATAAACGTCTGTGATTTATCATTATTTATGTGCTTGATCCTTTATATATATATATATATATATATATATATATATATATATATATATATATATATATATATATATATATATATATATATATATATATATATATATATATATATATATATATATATATATATATTTACTTCTTCTTTTACGTTCAACTCCCTTACAAAGACGATCTGGTACTTATCAAACATTTCTACCTGAAGAACATGTTAGAAAGTGATTAAGACCAGCAAATGTATTCTTCTGCTATCAACTGTAACTTCCACATTCCTTAATAGATTTTGTCTTAATTTTTCATAATTCTGCGAATATATTGATGGAAACACGATATAAAACCTCTCAGATTTTGTTATCCTTGAATTATATGACCTAAAAACGTCCATTTTGTATATTCATCCCTGTGTTCTTTTTAGAGTATTCCTACGATCATCTTACCTTCACGTCATGCTTCTTTTCTATGAAATACAGCTGAAATAAAGCACACACCAAATGCCTCCTTTTCTTTCTTTTTTCTTCATTTTCTTACTGGACTACTCTTAATTCTATTATGACGTAAAATATATTCATCACTTGTTTATTCTGATTTCTTTTTTTACTGTATGCCTTCATTATTTTATCTTCTCATTATTCCTCCTTCCTATGAAATAATGAAAACACAAAATACTTGACTGTTGTTCATTCTTTTATGAGGTAAAATGTAATAATCACTTGTTTATTCTGATTATTGTTTATTTTTGTATTCCTTCAATATGTTACTTTCACGTCATTCTTCTCTTTCCTCTAATACGGAAAACATCTGCTTTTTATAACTAAATTTCTTTTCAAGTCAATATGCTTTACTAATATATTCATCATTATGTATTCTTATTTGTGCATTTATACAATATTCAGTAACTTTCCTCCTGTAATGAAGAAAATACCATATATTACTTCCTTTAAAAATCTAATCTCTCTTCAAGTCTACATGCTGAAAGGAGTCCATTGATATATAACTTACTCTTCTTATCTCCTATTCATCTGATGTTTTACCTCCACATCATTCCTCTATCTCCTGTAATGAAGGAAATATCATATACTCCTTTTGAAAATTTAACTTCATTTCAGGTCCGTATGCTGAAAGTCCAATCATATATAACTCTTATTTCTTGTATTTCATCTAATATTTTACCTTCAAATCATTCCTCCATCTCCTATAGACTCCTCCTATAGAAAACTTAACTTCTCTTCAGGTCCGTGTAAAGGGCACCAAATATATGAATCTCTTATTTACTACCATTTGCTTATTCCACCAATATTTCACCGCCGTGTCTCTTACCTCCCTAGCTGACTCGCACCCTCCGTAGTGAGTAATGGCGGCACTTGACTCGCATTGACTTACATAAGGTTACCATTAGATTTATGGGTCTTAGGCTATAATATAATGCACGTGTCCTTTGAAATGTAAAGCTAAAGAATTCTGTAATGTGACCGTGTTGAGAATATTTTACAGTGTATCTTTTTATGTCTAATCTTTTAATGAATTTAATTCGTTCATTATTGATCTTTGGTGTGTGTGTGTGTGTGTGTGTGTGTGTGTGTGTGTGTGTGTGTGTGTGTGTGTGTGTGTGTGTGTGTGTGTGTGTGTGTGTGTGTGTTTTAAGGTCTTTTTGTTTATGTCGTTTAGTTCTGATCCTAAAATAAACTAAACACCATTTTTTTATTTCTTTTTATTCAATTTAATTTATCGTTCAACATTGGTCCTGAAATTAACGAGACACAGTTTATTTATTCATTTTTTTCATCGTCTCACATTGGTTCTAAAATAAGCAGAGCTCAATTTATTTATTATTATTTTCTTCATCGTCCAACATTGGTCCTGAAACATGATCTTTTTTTTTCACCTTTATTGGCCAGCGAATTTCAGAGTATGGTAGTGTGGCGTCTTTACCTGGTGCAATCTCCGTACACTAAATGAGTTTGTGCAGATATCCTCGTAAGAATGTACTATACTTGATGTTCCTCAAAATGCAGTACTTCTCTTAGTTATACTTTCTTCTGTGACTTTGGGTTAATCTAGATGTGTGTGTGTGTGTGTGTGTGTGTGTGTGTGTGTGTGTGTGTGTGTGTGTGTGTATACAATGTATAAGCTTTTTTTTCTTCTTCGTTTTGGTGGGATGGATGCCGATTACAATTTGCAAGATTTACGATGTCTTGTGGGGAATATAATTTGGAATTCGTATAAAGTTCATAATAGAAAAGAAAAATAGATGAATAAATAACGTGACGGCGAAGTGAAGTATAATAATTAACAACAAAAACGATGAAGAAAACAAAAACAACAACGACAACAGCAACAACAACAACAACACAAACAACAACAACAATAACAATAACAACAACAACAACAACAGCAACATCAACGAAAACAACAAAAACAACAACAACGAAAACAAGACAACACATAAGAGGAGGAGGAAGAAGAAGAGGAAGAAGGACACAACAAGGAGGAAGAGATAAACGAGAGTGTGCCTATAGTATTATTACGTGTGTGTGTGTGTGTGTGTGTGTGTGTGTGTGTGTGTGTGTGTGTGTGTGTGCTCTGACCACTGCTGTACGACACGTGCATGGTAATATTATGCAGGCAAGGGCGGAGGGAGGGAGGGAGGAGGGGAGGGAGAGAGGGAGAGGAAAAAAAAGGGAGAGGGAGAAGGCTTGAGAGGGCAGGACAGGTGTGCGTGTGATGTATAACTGCTCCATAACTCACTGGATGTTTATCTGAAGTTGACGAATGATTTTTCTTCTCACTCTTTTTCCTCTTTCTTTTCCTACAAATTTTCCTTCTTTTCTACTCTTCATTCTCTTTCTCCTTTCCATCTTTCCGTTCCTCTCCGTTTTTATCTTTGTCTCTCTTTTCCCTCACCCTTTCTTTCAATTTCCCTCTATCGTTCCCTCCCTTTCCTTTCATTTCTCTTCATCTTTCGCTCCTTTTGCTGATCTTCACTGTTCTTCCCATCAATTTATTTTCCTTTTCCTTCATCTTTCCAACCTTTACCAGTCTTTACTATCTTACTTCCTTTTTCTGTTTTTCTTTCTATCTTCCCCTTCCTCCTTCCTAATTGTTTCGTCCTCATTTTCCTTTCTTGATCTTCTGTCTTTTCACTTTATCATCTCTATTTATTCCTCTCCTTTTCCTTTTCTTCTTCTTCTTCACTTTCCTTCTCATTAGTCTTCTTTTTTCTTTGTTTCTCCATTCTTCCTTTCCTCTCCCGTTTTACCTACTCCTTTCTCTTCTACTCACTCTCTCTCCTCTTATTCACTTCTCTTCCCTTCATTTTATTCCCTTTCGTGATTTTCCTCTTCCTATTTTCCAGTCTTCCTTCTTTCCTTTCTTCCCTCCATCATCCTTCTTCCATTCTTCTTCCATTGTCTTCTGCGTGTCCTGTTTCTCCTGCTTCCTTTTTCCCAAATAGGTCTGCAGTCCCTCTCTCTCTCTCTCTCTCTCTCTCTCTCTCTCTCTCTCTCTCTCTCT
>NC_059278.1:11538009-11625509 GCF_017591435.1 Portunus trituberculatus | reverse complement strand
CTGCACCGCGGAGGATGGCGAGAGGAGAGGCACAGGACACCGCAATGATTACTTGCAATTGATGATGATTATTGCGATGATGTATTGTTAATCGTAACAATGATGATGATGATAATAACAATTCACTCACAATGATAAGAAATAGCAAAAAACAGTTAGTGGAAGCCCCGCGGCTCACCGCACACAGCCTACTCTATACTGTGGGCCCAGAGGGAAGTGTCAGCTCCTAAGGGCACCATAAGGAGAAGGGCGTTGTCTGCCGTGGCCGCGAGGCGGTCATCACTGCGGGGGTCACTCACCGGTGGTCTCGCAGGTGGTCCTGGCGACGAAAGGCCTTGCCGCAGATGTCGCAGGTGTAGGGCCGCTCGTCCGTATGTGTGCGCTCGTGGATGAGCAGGTTGTAGCTCTTGGTGAAGTGTCTGTTACAATATTTGCAGATGAACTGCTTCTTGGGTCTCGGTGTGCGGCCGCGGCCACCCGCCGCCCGTCTGAATCCCAGAGATGGGTGGGGAGGGGGCGGCTGCTGCTGCTGTTGCTGTTGCTGCTGCTGTTGTTGCTGTTGTTGTTGGGCCAGCATGGACTGATACAGAGGATTGAGCAGCAGTGGGTAGGTCTCTGTTAACAGCGGCAGTGATCTGACGGAGGACACGAGCGGTGCCACCTGAGTTAGACTGGCCACCGCTGCCGCCGCCGCCGCTGAAACCGGGGTGGATGAAACGGGTGGACTGCTGCTGCCCGCTGCAAGCTTCTCACCTTCGGCGACACTCTCAGCGAGACGAGAAAAGTCAAACTTCTTGCTATTGCTGGCGGCTGAGTTAGAGGGGCGTGGTCCTGCCAGGCGGGAGAGGCCCGTCAGCGCTAGATAGGACTCTAGTGCAGCCAGGTTTAGCGCTGTCAGGTCCGGCAAAGCGCTGCGGCTCAGCGGTGGGAACACGGCGGTGAAGGCCGACGAGCGCGGCACCATGGAGAGGGCCGAGGCAGCGGCCAGGGACGATACGGGCAGGGTGGGCGGCGGCGGCCTGGAGGGTGGTGGGGACACGGGCGGGGGTCCCGGCCGGGGGTCGGTCATGGCGGCGGAAGTGGGCGGCGGCGGCGGCGACAGGGGCACGAGGGGCCGGGGGTCGAGCGTCATGGCGGGTGTGATCACCGCGGCGGCCGGACAGTGACTGGGGCGGCGGTGGGCGGCCCACAGGCCCCCGCCACCACCGGCGCCCCATTGGCGGAGCTGCCGAGCAGCCACGCCCCGCGCCGCGGTAGCTGCGACCCGCGCCGCTGCCGACCACTACAGCCGCCGCCGCCCGCACCAGCTGCCGCCGCCACGCCTGCCGCCGCCGCCTCCCACACCAGTTCCACCTCTGCTCCCGACATGGCCAAATAAAATATTGGTCCTAAGGAACCCATCCGTATGTCGTCCAGAGACGCCTGCTCCCTGCGCCCTGGTACCTGGCACCACTGTTGTCAACGTTATCCTCGTCATCATCCTTGTCATCATCAAGTCAACTACCATTACCACCATCACTACCGCTACAAACGCCACCATCGTCATGTTCCTCATCATCATAAGCGTATCATCAACATGATTGTGTTATTTACTCAGTCACCACAATCACTATCATTATCATCATCATCTTCTTCATTATCATCATAACCATCATTAGGTCTACCAATTGAAAAATCATTAATACAACAACAGCAGCAGCAGCAGCAAAGAATTTTCCCGCCAGCGACAAGAGCAGGAGTGGAGCAGGAGCTGCCTCAGTTTTGGGTCCCTGCCAAGAGTAGCACCATCGAAGCCCCTGCCGCCATAAACACCACAGCACCCCTGTCAGGAGCAGAGGCAGCTCCAGCCTGGCACCGCTGCTACTCACCACACACACCTCAGGCATCACATCCTTGGTGGCGAGGCAAATGTAACACACACACACACACACACACACACACACACACACACACATACCTCCGGCATCACATCCTTGGTGGCGAGGCAAATGTAACATACACACACACACACACACACACACGTGGACACTCCTATCCTGCACATGGCGTGACGTCAGCACCTCAGTTTTCAGGATGGATGCATGCGACAGCACAGGTGTGAGGTGACAGTGGCGCGACAGCGATGGCGACCCATTGGGCTGCACCTGCGCCACTTGCGACTAATGACGACGAGTTATTGGTGGGAGGCGAGGCGGGGGGAGGGCCGGCTGTCGACAAGACTGAAAGCAGAGCGTCGATACTAACTTTAATCTCTCTCTCTCTCTCTCTCTCTCTCTCTCTCTCTCTCTCTCTCTCTCTCTCTCTCTCTCTCTCTCTCTCTCTCTCTCTCTCTGTATATATATATATATATATATATATATATATATATATATATATATATATATATATATATATATATATATACATGTGTGTGTGTGTGTGTGTGTGTGTGTGTGTGTGTGTGTGTGTGTGTGTGTGTGTGTGTGTGTGTGTGTGTGTGTGTGTGTGTGTGTGTGTTTCTTTCAATATGATATATATTGCGTAATATGTAATTAGGAAGATTTCATGTAATTGTCATCATCTATACGACATTATCATTATCATCATCATCATTATTACCATTATTATTATTATTATTATTATCATTATTATTATTATTATTATTATTATTATTATTATTATTATTATTATTATTATTATTATTATTATTATTGTTATCATTATTTTTTTCTTATTATCATCATCGCCATCATCATCATTCGTAACCATCACCGTCATCATCATCATCATCATCTAACATGGACATAAACGCGTCGCTCCGTTGAGTTCGAGGTTACGCATTCATGCACTTTTTCCTCCTCCTTTGTTTTTGCATGACTGTCTTCCAGAACCGGATTCAGAAATGAAGATATTTTTTTTTTTTACTTTTAGCCCCTTCAGTGTTTTTTCCTCCTGTATGTGTGTGTGTGTGTGTGTGTGTGTGTGTGTGTGTGTGTGTGTGTGTCTGAATATAAGTAAGTGTACATGTAAAAGTAACACTTAACACTTTCATCCACAATTTCCGTGCAACACAACACACTCATGACAACCAATAGAGTAAAACAAAATCGCAACACAAAAACGTAATCTTCTTCACCAGCAATATAGTTCCTTTCTGTATCGGCAATGTTTTTTACCTTTTTTTTTTCTCTCTCTCTCCCTTTATGAACTTAAACATGACTTGTAAAAGCAGAACATGCGTTGCGAGAAGACCCTTACCTGAGAATCCCATGCAATATCTCTCCAGAGCAGTGAGTATGAGATGGGGAGCTTAGCGGGAATGAGCAGGGAAGGGGGAGGTAATCTCGAGGCGGGGAGAAGGTGGAAAAGGTTCGTTTGGGATGTAGAAGATAAAAATAAAGAGGTAGAGAAAACAGAATGGCAGGAAAAAGTATAGTATTAACAAAAAGATATAACAGAGGCGGGAAACGTAAAGATATAAGAGAGAAAAAAAGTATCGTTTGGGATATAGAAGACAAAACAAGGTACGGTACATGGAGACAGTGCAACGGGAATATGAATGCAGATAGATAACAAAATATCAGCAAATAGATATCAGAGGCAGGAAACGTGAGGGTATGAAAGAGAAAGAAAGAAGAGTTAAGATAGAGAAAGCGAAGTACATACACAAAGAAACAGTGCAAAGGAGGACATTTGTGAGGCATATAATGATGAAAAGAGAACAATAATCGGACGGTAAAAGCGAAGGCGAGAAAGAACGTGAGGAGTATTCATGATGAAGAGAAAGCGAAGTGCCGGGACAAAAGAGCAATATCAAAGAAGAATGTAAAAGAAGAAAAAGAGTTATAAAATGGTGCTACTTAAACTAAAACCTGTAAGAAGGAGATATGATATGAGAAAGAACCTGAGAACAAAGAGCAAGGGAAGAATTGGAACGGTGTTCAAAAGGAGACATTGGAAAGGCATGTAGAAGTGAAAAGTGAGAAAAATATATAGGGTGTTTTGGAAGAAAAGAGAAGTATAGAAACAGCTGAAAGGGATATAGTTTGGAAGGAATAATGAGATAAATAGAGAAAAATACCCATGTTATACCGAAACCGAGGTATTTTGAGATGCTTTGAAAACGAGAGAAAACAGAGATGAGTTTAGCAGGTAAAGAGAAAAGGAAATGCAGACAAAGTGCAAGGGGAGACAATTGGAAGGAGTAGGGAAATAAAGAGAGAAAAAGGCTAACATTACCACGCTAATTTAAGGAGAGCATGAAGACGAGTAAAAAAAATAAAGAGAAAACGAAATGTGGCCACAAACAAAGAGGAACATCACAAATTAACATAGAAGTATAATAGATAAAAAATAAAAAAAATCTCATCATTATCCGAACACAAACACGCAGAACAGAAAGCAAAAGCGGGAAACGAAGAAAAAGGAGGAATTGAAGAGGGAAGAAGACACAGGGAGGAAGGAAGAAAGGCACGGAGGGAGAGGTTGTGAGGTGAGAGAGAGGAGGCGTAGGCTCTTGTACGGGAAGAGGGTAAAAAGCTGCATAAGGAGGAAGGGCGTGGGGACTGGAGAAAACACGGGAGGGTAGGGGGGGAAGGAAGGGGCGGAGAGTGGCATAGAAATTGCATCGAAAAAAGGGGCGGGAATGGAAAGGGACTGGTGGAAGGGCAGTGAGCAGGGAAAGAGAGAAAGGGATTTGACAGATGGGCAAGCGTAGGGAGCGAGAGAAGAGGGCGGAGACAGAGGCGTATATGAGAGAGAGAGAGAGAGAGAGAGAGAGAGAGAGAGAGAGAGAGAGAGAGAGAGAGAGAGAGAGAGAGAGAGAGAGAGAGAGAATTTCGAGTGAGATGGAGACATTAAGCTTTAGATAGGAGAAGAAAGGGAGCATTGAGAAGGAGAAGGATAAGAATAGATTGGAATAAAGATAGATAGGGATAAAAATAGATATCTGTGAGATACAGAAATGGTGAACCCTCTTAAAAGTGACCTCGTTGTGGCCACGGGAAAAAATGCAAAGAAAACGGGAAGAAGGTGGCGGAAGGTAAGAAGCCGAGAGTGGGTAAGGGAAGGGGGTAGAGGGGTAGAGAGGTAGGGGTGGTAGGGGATCGAGTCTTGCGGGTTGGTTACTGTTCTGGAGTAAAAAGGTCAGAAAACATATGACCTTTTCTCTCTTCTTTTTCTCTTCCTTGGTGGTGACCTATATTTCAGGTGTCTTGCTTTCATAGTATACTCTCATAAACCTACTGATCTGTCTATCTACGTATCTATATCTATATTATCTAGTCAATTATTATTATTTCATTGCATTGTCAGGTAATGTATTGTGGAGTACTTTTTCTTCAGAAGTCTTTATTTTTTCTTGGCTTTGTGTTGAATGTTATCACGGCATTCACGTTACTGGCATTTTCCTGTTTATGCTTTATCGAGATTCAGTATCGGTTG
Source organism: Portunus trituberculatus (assembly GCF_017591435.1). Classification (NCBI taxonomy): domain Eukaryota; kingdom Metazoa; phylum Arthropoda; class Malacostraca; order Decapoda; family Portunidae; genus Portunus; species Portunus trituberculatus. The sequence continues at coordinate 11,620,088 of NC_059278.1, read as the reverse complement.
TTCAGCGTTGGACGCCGAGACACGCAAGACGAAAGACAAAAAAGTATACTTAAAAAAAAAAAAAAACACAACGCTCACACTTAGAAAAAAAAAAGTTTTCTTTGGCATTCACAAAATATTAAGCATTTCAAGTAAAGGCTAAAAATCATTGTGAAGATAATACAAACATCATTAAAATAACGTGTGAAATACTTCTCTTTTGTTAGAAATACTAACTATGAGAATATCAAATTAACCAGAGGAGAAAAAATTGTTGAAACATCTTTTCTGAGTATGTTTCATGATAGGAAAATACAAATTTTTTACGTTGATGCAAATGACTTGCGTGAAGCTCCGTGGCATCAGGACCGCAAAGCCAACACTGCTGGGAAGACCTGCCATGTTGTCCTTCGCGGGTGTTTATGTAGATTTTTCAATACATTTTTTCTTTTTCTCATGCAAATCGAGACACTTCAAGGGCAAGGAAAAATCAACTTAAGAAAAATATTATAAAACCTTTTGCTTCTGCCTCTACTCATTCCCCTGTGCAACACAATGGTTTTTACTTTTGTCTTCCAGCCTTTCTGCATTTTTCTTTGTTTCTTTCTTTTTATTTTTTTTTCTCTCTCTCTTCCTCAGCTATTATCTTTTTGTTTCAGTCGAACATGGTGCAGTTGTTGTATTTATCAAGACATCTCCACTCACTTTTGTTTTGTTTTTGCATGATTCTCCCATTTTTCACACACACACACACACACACACACACACACACACACACACACACACACACACACACACACACACACACACACACACACACACACACACACACACACACACACACACACACACACCGCGTAGTGTAGTGGTTAATACGCTCGACTCACAATCGAGAGGCCCGGGTTCAAGTCCCGGAAAGCGGCGAGGCAAATGGGCAAGCCTCTTAATGTGTGGACCCTGTTCACCTAGCAGTAAATAGGTACGGGATGTAACTCGAGGGGCTGTGACCTCGCTTTCCCGGTGTGTGTTGTGTGTGATGTGGTCTCAGTCCTACCTGAAGATCGGTCTATGAGCTCTAAGCTCGCTCCGTAATGGGGAAGACTGGCTGAGTGACCAGCAGACGACCGAGATGAATTACACACACACACACACACACACACACACACGCGTAGTGTAGTGGTTAGCACGCTCGACTCACAATCGAGAGGGCCGGGTTCGAGTCCCGGTAAGCGGCAAGGCAAATGGTCAAACCTCTTAATGTGTGGCCCCTGTTCACCTAGCAGTAACTCGATGGATGTAACTCGATGGGTTGTGGCCTCGCTTTCCCGGTGTGTGGAGTGTGTTGTGGTCTCAGTCCTACCCGAAGATCGGTCTATGAGCTCTGAGCTCGCTCCGTAATGGGAAAGACTGGCTGGGTGACCAGCAGGCGACCGAAGAGGTGAATTACACACACACACAGACACACACACACACACACACACACACACACACACACACACACACACACACACTGTGCCTCCACATATTTAGCGGTTTACCTGGGCATGCAAGTTAAGGCTGGGAGAGTGGTAAGGTGGGAGGGAGGAATTCAGGTGAGATGAGGGGTACAGGGGGGGGGTCCTGGAGGGTCGCCGGGCTCGCTAATTGGTCCGTGATAGTCCAGGTAGACCCCCGGGGTACTCACTCAGGTTTTATGGCTTAATAAAAATTATCCTCCCACGGCTGGTAATTTGATTAGGGCTGGTGGGGTTGATGAGACTGAGTTCTTCGCTAGGGTATACCACAGGAGAGAAAAGGGAAGGAAGGATAGAAAGGGAAAGTATAGGAAAAAAGAAAGGAGGAGAAAGTATTATGGGTATGCCACAGGAGAGAAAAGGAATGATGCATTGGAAAGGAAATTTTATAAGGAAAAAAAAGAAGACAAGGAAGTTTGCCATAGGAGAGAAAAGGGAATGAAGGATTGGAAGAGAAAGAAAATATAGAGAAAAAGGAAGGAGGGAAAAGTGTTATGGGATGCGCCACAGAAGATGAAAATGGAGGGAAGGATAAGAAGGAAAGTATATATATATATATATATATATATATATATATATATATATATATATATATATATATATATATATATATATATATATATATATATATATATATATATATATATATATATATATATATATATATATATATATATATATATATATATATATATATATATATATATATATATATATATATATATATATATATATATAAAAAAGGAAAGAAGGGAAAAATATGTATTATAAGGTACGCCACCGGAGAGAAAGGGAAGGAAGGATAGGAAGGGAAAGTAAAGAGAAAAAGTATTGTGTTTTGACTCCTTTCGTGTCTCTATTCATCTATCTCGTAAGGTATCTTTTTATTGCACGAGGAAATAAAAAGGAAAGGAAGGATAAAAAAGGAAAATAAAGAGAAAAGTTTTGTGTTTTGCCTCATTCCTTTCCTCTCTCATCCGTTTCTCTTTCTCTTCATCAATCTCTTAATCTATCCTCTTGCTACATGTGGGAATAAAAAGGAAAATAAGGATCGAAAGAAAAAATAAAGAGTAAAAGTGTCGTATTTTGGCCTCTTTCTCTCCTTTCCTATCCGTTTGTTTATCTATTAACTATTTGATCTATATTTCGTTATCTACCTCTGTTCTTACTGCAGGATGGAAGGAAAAAGAAAGACAGATAGGAAGAAAATAAAGAGAAGGATTGTTTTTTGTCTTTAAATTTCTTTCTTTTCCTTTTTGATTTTCCTTCGTTTCTCGGGATATGCTATAGGAAGGAAAGAAAAACAGAGAGGGAAAGGAAACAGATGATAGAGAAAAAAAGGATTATGTTTCACTACTTCACGTCACTAATCTTCTTTTGTTTCTCCCTTTCCTTTGTTTCATGGTGTATAAAAAAAGTAGAAAGAAAAGAGAAGGATAGGAATGAAAAGAAAATGGAATGCAAAATTGTTCTACCTATTTTCACTCCGTGTCTGTTTTTTGTCTGGCTTTCCTAGCATCTCGCATGTTTTTTTTTTCTTTTTTTGGCCTGTTCTTTGCTGTCTGGTACAAAGAAAAATTAAATGATAGAAATATAAGTAAAGAAGAAGGAATATGTTTTGCTCCTCATTTTTTTATTTCAATTTTTTTTTTTTTTTATTTCGTCTGTTTCTTTCTTTTTTTTTTTCTCGTGTTCTTCTCGTTGTCGTCGTCGTCGTCGTCGTTGTTGTTGTTGTTGTTGTTGTTGTTGTTGTTGTTATTTTTCTTCTTCTTGTTCTACTTGTTTTTCTTGTTCTTCTTGTTATTTTTGTTCTTGTTCTTGTTCTTCTTCACTTATTTGCTCTTCACACTGTAGCAGGTCAAAACACCCAACACTGAAAGGTTACGTTCCACGTCATTTATATTCCTCACAGTAGCTGGAAAATAAGATGAAAATCACGTCAATGACTAATAAAAAAAAATAATGCAATTCCTCTGGGCAGAAATTCGATGGATAAAACTTTGTTAATGATGAAAATATGTAAGGGAAGCTGTGTAAGAAAGGACTACGTTACTTATCAATTAAGTGTCAAGGCTAGTGGAGAGAGAGAGAGAGAGAGAGAGAGAGAGAGAGAGAGAGAGAGAGAGAGAGAGAGAGAGAGAGAGAGAGAGAGAGAGAGAGAGAGAGAGAGAGAGAGAGAGAGAGAGAATGCAGTCTCAATCCTTAAAAAAAAAATCCTCGGAAAAAAGATATGAAGACATACATTCTATTGTTCTATCTTCTTTTTGCATATGAATTCCATTATTTATGTTATCAGATTCACGGCAGTGTGATAAAACACAGAAATTAATTAAATTTCCCGGAAAAGAACCGATTGAAATGTTTTTCGATAAGAACTTATTGTTTTCAACCACAAATAAAAAAAATCGTAAAAAGTGCACATGCTGGTCTTGATTCAAATGCAAGGCAGACATTTTGAAATTTTTTTCTCCTCTATCTCATTCCATATTTATTCTTTATACTTGTTTCTCTTTCATTTCATTCCTTCCACCTCGTATGGGTATCAGTGCCACCGGAGATTCAAACCACGTGAGGGACTTTCAGTTCAAGATCCTTTTGGAAAGGAATAGTGGACGTGATAACAGTTTGGTTTACGTGATCCAGTAAACTTTTTCTTTCACCTTTACAAGTTTCCAGAGAAGTGGTAGGGTTTTTCTACCTGACAAAATAAGATGATAAAATGGGGCTTAGTTTGCACATCACATCAAACTAGAGCCCCTGAGGTTAGCCAGCGAACAAACACAGACGAGTTATGTCCTACGAAACGAGGGTTGGAATATATGCAATAGTAGCAAGATGCTGGCGGTCCCTCGATGGTGCTCACGGCTTGATGAACACCGCCAGGAACCCTGTGGTGAGGCAGAGAGGAACCTGGGGGGCGAACCGAACTGAATTGGCCCTCACACGGGAGGAAAACAATAAAGAATGACTCAATTAACCTCTGTGGGATGAGGAAAGGAAGGGGAGGATAGGAGGGGAGGAGTAAGAGGAAGTTTTAAAGGCGCTGCTACCCATCCTGTGTAATAGAATCCGCGACCCAGGGGTAACAAGATACCGCAGGGGGCCTATGTTATGGTTCTGTGCTCCGCCTCCTGCCCACACCAACACCCACACCCACACCCTTACCCACACCCATACCCATACCCTCACCTCAATTTCTTTTCTTTTTCTACAAGTATTTAAATTTTATAGTCTTTCTTCTTTGTATGAATTCTTATATGTTTCTATGTATTTTTTTTATCCACGTAGCACATTCAACATGTAATTAGACACACACACACACACACACACACACACACACACACACCGCGTAGTGTAGTGGTTAGCACGCTCGACTCACAATCGAGAGGACCGGGTTCGAGTCCCGGTAAGCGGCGAGGCAAATGGGCAAGCCTTTTAATGTGTAGCCCCTGTTCACCTAGCAGTAAATAGGTACGGGATGTAACTCGAGGGCTTGTAGCCTCGCTTTCCCGGTGTGTGGAGTGTGTTGTGGTCTCAGTCCTACCCGAAGATCGGTCTATGAGCTCTGAGCTCGCTCCGTAATGGGGAAGACTGGCTGGGTGACCAGCAGACGACCGAGGTGAATTACACACACACACACACACACACACACACACACACACACACACATCGCATAGTGTAGCGGTTAGCACGATCGGATCGCAACCGAAAAGGCTGGGTTCGAGTCCCGGACGCGGCGAGGCAAATGGGCAAGCCTCTTCATGTGTAGCCCCTGTTCACCATGCAGTAAGTAGGTACGGGATGTAACTCGAGGGGCTGTGGCCTTGCTTTCCCGGTGTGTGGAGTGTGTTGTGGTCTCAATCCTACCCGAAGATTGGTCTATGAGCTCTGAGCTCGCTCCGTAATGGGGAAAGCTGGCTGGATGACCAGCAGACGACCGTGGTGAAAAAATACACACACACACACACACACACACACACACACACACACTTCTACTGCATTTTACATCTCCCAAAGAACCTATATCCATCTCATATCCCTTACTCAGTCTTCATCATTACACTACGCTGATACTCTTCGCATGTTTGGGGGGTTCCACTCATATAGCTTTATTTGATAGGGTAGAATCAAAAGCTTTTCGTCTCATCAACTGCCCTCCTCTGACTGACTGTCTTCAGCCTCTTTCTCACCGCCGAAATGTTGTATCCCTTTCTATCTTTTATTGCTATTTTCATGCTAACTGCTCTATTGATCGTGCTAACTGCATGCCTCCCCTCCTCTTGCGGCCTCACTGCACAAGACTTTCTTCTTCCTCTCATTTCTGTTCTGTCCAACCCTCTAATACAAGAGTTAACCAGTATTCTTATTCATTCATACCTTTCACTGTAAATTCTTGATCTCCCTACCTGCTTCTGTATTTCCATCTTCCTACGACTTGACTTCTTTTTTAGAGAGAAGTGTCAAGACATTGTCCCTGGCTTTTGGCTGACTCTTTCGGACCTTTTAGGGAACCTGCAGTTCCAGTGGGCCTTTTTTTTTTTTTATTCTAACATTTTGTTGCCCTAGGCAGTTTTCCCTCCTGCATAAAAAAGGGAGAGAGAAAAAAACACGCTTGGTATACGATAGTCCATATTTTGAAACGTTTTGCCCTTCCATCAAAAATCAAAGTCATGATTATTTAGGTTTTCATGAGTTTTTTTTTCTTTCGTTATTGGTACATGATTATCTCTGAACGATCACTGGAATCATTAAGGCATCTATGAGAATAGCAATAACCTCTACTAATGGCTGCTCTGCTAAAAGTTGTAAAAATACTTATACTGTGTTTAAACGTTTGAGTATGCAGTTCAAGGTCTTTTATATAGTGAATGGAGTTACGAAGATCTTAAAAATAGGAGGAGGTAGTAGACACCTACCGAAACGATCATTTACTCCCAGCGAGGTCTAATAGCACTAGTTCAGTGGGTGCTGTGAACCTTCCATTAAAGCTAGTTGGGATCTTGCTGAACGTCTCCCTATGTGTCTTGCAACTTAAGGGGGCAGTCACAGCCTGTCCTCTAAAGACAAGTCTCCTACTTCACTCAAAACTACATGCACTTACCACACACACACCCTTCACTTAAAATTCTAAATAAAAAATTGGCGACTCCAAAACCCAGCCTCTGAGTCCCCTTCTGAGGATGGGACCAGAAATGTCCCCAGATCGGACTGCCCTCTTAATGACGACCCCAAATGTCTTGACACCTCCCTCAACAACTTCTGCAACATCCGCGGTCTTAGATCTAATTTTCAATCTGTGGAACACCACCTCTCCTCTACTAAACCTCATCTTCTTTTCCTCACCGAAACACAGCTGTCTGAGGCATCTGACAGTAGCCCCTTTTCTGTTTCCTCCTACTTTCTCTATTTTCATTTTCGTTCCAAAGCTAAATGTTGCGTCTATGTGCGCGACGACTTAACTTGCTCTCGTGCCCACACTCATGAATCTTCCGAGTTTTCCACCATCTGGCTTAGACTCAACAGTCACTCTCTAATTAAATTCATTTGTGCTGTCTATCTCTCCCCTAACTCCTTTGATTATAGTAAATTCTTTGACCATTTAACTTCCAAAGTGGAGCACATTCTGTCCCTCTGCTCATTCGCCGAGATCTCCATCCTTGGAGATTTCAATGTTCACCACCAGTTTTGGCTTTCCTCTCCCTTCACTGACTATCCTGGTGAACTAGCCTTCAACTTTGCTATCCTCCATGATATAGAGCAAATCAAGGTATCGTATTCATTTTATCTTGGAGCAAATGGTGCAACACCGTATTCCTGACCGTCTTGGAGACACGCCAAACATTCTTAATCTCTTCCTTACCTCTAATCCTTCTGCTTATGCTGTTATCCTATCATCTCCTTTGGGCTCCTCCAATCACATTCTCATTTCTGTACCTCCCCAGGATCTCCCTAAGCGGAGGTGCCTCTAGCGTTTTGCCTCTGTCAGCTGGGGGGGACCTGAGGAAGTATTATGCTGACTTTCCTTGGAATGATTACTGTTTCCGTGTCAGAGATTCATCTCTGTGTGCTGAACGCATAACAGAGGTGATGTGTCTGGCATGGAGGTGTACATTCCTCACTCTTTCTCTCAACCTAAATCTTCTAAACCTTGGTTTAACACAGCCTGTTCTCGTGCTGTATATGACAGAGAGGTTGCCCACAAAAGGTACTTGAGCCTTCCATCTCCTGAACCTCACGAACTTTACATTTCTTCTAGGAATCATGACAAGTTTGTTCTTCAACTTGCCAAACACTCCTTAATAGATAGAAATTGTCAAAATCTTTCAAACTCAAACTCACCTCAAGACTTCTGACATCTTGCCAAAAACATCTCCAATAACTTGACTTCTTCATCTTTCCCTCTTTTATTTCATCCTGATGGCACCGCTGCCATCTCTTCTGTCTCTAAAGTTGAACTCTTCTCTCAAAACCTTTGCTCACAACTCCACCTTGGATGATTATGGGCTTGTCGCTCCCTCTCCTCCCCCATCTGGCTATTTCATGTCTTCAATCAAAATTCTTCATAATGATGTTTTCCATGCCTTCGCTGGCCTAAACTCTCGGAAGGCTTATGGACCCTGATGTGGTCCCTCCTATTGTTCTCAAAAACTGTACCTCCGTGCTTGCACCTTGCCTGGCCAAACCCTTTCAACTTTGTCTGTCAACTTATATATATATATATATATATATATATATATATATATATATATATATATATATATATATATATATATATATATATATATATATATATATATATATATATATATATATATATATATATATATATATATATATATATATATATATATATATATATATATATCTGGTGATCTTCTAGCTTTCCTTGCTGAGTCTTGGTCATCCTTTTTTAGAGATTTCGGTGAAACTTTTGCTGTCGTATTAAACATATCAAAAGCTCTTGATAAAGTCTGGCATAAAGCTTTGATTTCAAAACTGCCCTCCTACGGTGTTAATCCTTCTCTCTGCAACTTTATATCAAGTTTCCTTTCCGACCGTTCTATTGCTACTGTGGTAGACGTCCTTTTAGAGAAGACCAACTCTTCAGGAAGTCAACAGATCACGCAGGGACGCCGCAGAACGCCTGACTTCTGATCTTTCTAAAATTTCCGATTGGGGCAGAGAAAATCTAGTAGGTTACAGTGCCTCAAAAAACTCAACTCCTCCATTTATCAACTCGACACAACCTTCCAGACAACTATACCCCTTTTCTTCAATGACAATCAACTGTCTTCCTCTTCCACATTGAATATCTTCAGTCTGTCCTTCACTCATAATCGTAACTGAAAACTTCATATCTCGTCTTTTGCTAAAACAGCTTGTATGAAGTTAGGCGTTCTGCGGCTTTTTCGCCAGTTTTTCTCGCCCCTCCAACTGCTTCCTCTGTACAATGGCTTTATCCGCCCCTGTATAGAGTACTCTTCGCATGTTAAGGGGGTTCCACTCAAACAGTTTTATTAGATAGGGTGGAATCAAAAGCTTTTCGTCTCATCAACTCCCTCCTCTTACTGACTGTCTTCAGCCTCTTTTTCACCGTCGAAATGTTGCATCTCTTTCTATCTTTTATCGTTATTTTCATGTTAACTGTTCTACTGACCTTAGTAAGTGCATGCCTCCCCTCCTCCTGCGGCCTCGCTTCACAAGGCTTCCTCTCATCCCTTTTCTATCCAACTCTCTAACGTAAGAATTAACCAGTTCTTCCAATCATTCATACCTTTCACTGGTAAACTCTGGAACTCCCTGCCTGCTTCTGTATTTCCGTCTTCTTATGACTTGACTTCTTTTAAGAGAGAGGTATCAAGACATTTGCTCCCTAATTTTGGATAACCCTTCCTATCTTTTAGAGAACAGAGAACCAGCATCAAGTGGGCCTTTTTTTTTTTTTAACATTGTGTTGCCCTTGGCTGGCTCTCTCTCTTACATAAAAAAAAAATAGTCTTGAGACTTGACTACATGTCGTTATGGTTAGTGTGTAGGTTGATGCTCTTCACTTTGCTTTCTTAAAAAAATTGAGTCTTGGTGAGGACCTTTCACAACAAGTCTATCCTGTTCCCTTAACAGTGATTTTTCAGTATTTTTATGCAGTTCCTAAGTTGGAGAGGCCCTCCACAAGATTCCAATTCTTCATCAGAAGAAAGTTAATCGCCTTACACACAAGACTTTCACAAGTATTTCGACAACTTGTAGCATTGGTGGCAACAATGGAGTTATTCTTCCTCAAGGGAATCCCCGCTAGATAATGGTTAGGGTAAAATGTCTTTACATGTCTGGACGGCAATCACTCAATGCTCTCGAAGAGGTTTTAGCCTGAAACGAAACGGAGATTATATTCACATACACTAGAATTTGATTAGCTACCGCGTCGGCTTCACTTTTGTGACGTCATGCGGCCTTCTCCTATTCAGCCTCCTTGATTTAGACGTAATACATTAATTTGGAACACTTTGGAAATCCACCACCAGACATCAGTGCAGGTACTAAAATAACTTGACAGCAGCGAAGGTAACCAAAATACGGAGGCCCTCTTCGCTGTTAGACTTCTATCATCCGTGAGTTTCCTGTTCTTTTTTTTTTTTTAAAGGTTATTAATCATACAAAATAACGAGTATTGCTGGTTAATCTACATTGTACAGTGCTCTCATGTATAACTTGTATGGCCCTCTGCCCTTCTCATCAGTAGTATTTATGTCACGTTTATTTCATATGCCTACATACATAACAAACATGCTATTTCAATATCAAGTCAGTCTTAATTTACTACTGTTACAGTTATTATGTACAGAATTACGCACCAAATTATATATAATCTTCATCCACTCATACTTACATGCTCTATTGTATTCTGAAAAAAAAAAATGTAAGGATTCAAAGAGGGTATACTATTGTAAATCTCTCTCTCTCTCTCTCTCTCTCTCTCTCTCTCATAATGTGGTGTGGTCTCAGTCCTACCCGATGATCGGTCACTACGAGTTCTGAACTCTTTCCGTAGGGGAAAGGCTGGCTGGGTGACCAGTCGACAACCGTGGTGAATAACACACCGCATTGTGTAGTGGTTAGCACGCTCAACTCACAACCGAGAGGCTCCGGGTTCGAATCCCGGAAAGCGGCGAGGCAAATGGGCAAGCCTCTTAATGTGTAGCCCCTGTTCACCTAGCAGTAAATAGGTACGTACGGAATGTAACTCGAGGGGTTGTGACCTCGCTTTCCCGGTGTATGGAGTGTGTTGTGGTCTCAGTCCTACCCGAAAATTGGTCTATGTGCTCTGAGCTTGCTTCGTAATGGGAAAAGGCTGGCTGGGTGACCAGCAGACGACCGTGGTAGCGAATTACACACACACACACACACACACACACACACCGGTAGCTCAGTGGTTAGAGCCAGAGGACCGGGGTTCGATTCCCCGGCCGGGTAGAGATATTTGGGTGTGTCTCCTTTCACGTGTAGCCCCTGTTCACCTAGCAGTGAGTAGGTACGGGATGTAAATCGAGGAGTTGTGACCTTGTTGTCCCGGTGTGTGGTGTGTGCCTGGTCTCAGGCCTATCCGAAGATCGGAAATAATGAGCTCTGAGCTCGCTCCGTAGGGTAACGTCTGGCTGTCTCGTCAGAGACTGCAGCAGATCAAACGGTGAAACACACACACACACACACACTAAAACTAAACTAATTGTAGTGACCCTAAAACTTATTGGAGAATCCTGAATGATCAAAAGAAAAATACTGAAACCCCCATTTCACTAAATCAATTTTATGGACATATTAAGCAACTTGCCACTGATGATAATACTTTAGTAAATAACAACACTGATCTTCAAAATACTGAGACTGACCCCTCATGTATACCTAATGATCACATAACAGAGGAGGAAGTATTAAAGAACATAAAGAAAATGAAAACAACAAAGCTCCTGGAACTGACATGATAATAAATGAATATATAAAGACAACTAACAACATTCTGTTACCTTTATATGTAATGTTTTTCAATAAGATCCTTGACAGTGGTGTAATGCCATCTGAATGGTTGGTTGGCATGATTGTCCCAATATAGAAGAACAAAGGTGACATTTGTGATGTCAACAACTACAGGGGCATCACACTACTTAGTTGTTTAGGCAAACTGTTCACCTCAGTTCTTAATGAAAGGCTGACTAAGTATTCTAACACCATTAACAGCATAAATGAAACTCAAGCTGATTTCAGACATGACTATTCTACCTTGGATCATATTTTTCTTCTCAAATGTGTAATTGATTTGTTTAATTGGAGGAAAAAGAAACTATTTTGCTTATTTGTAGATTACAAGAAAGCTTTTGATTTAGTATGGCGTGATGGTTTATGGTATAAATTGGTGAAGGAGAAGGTGAATGGGAAAATACTGAATGTAATTAGAAATATGTATGGTAACATCAGGTCTTGTGTAATGTTAAGCCAAGAGATATCTGAAAATTTTATATGTAATATGGGGGTAAGACAGGGGGAAAATCTGTCACCACTTTTGTTTGCATTTTATGTTAATGACATTGAAAGTAAATTACTTGAATATAACTGCAGTTTTCTAGACCTTGGTCATGATTTGATTAATTCTTATCTTGAACTTCTAGTTCTTATGTATGCTGATGATACTGTTATACTATGTGACAGTGAGAGAGGAATGAGACAGGCTCTGACAGCATTAAACACCTACTGCAATGTATGGAAATTAAAACTAAATTGTAACAAAACTAAAGTAGTAATATTTAGTAGAGGAAAAGTTGACCTAAGCAAATATAAATTTCATTTTGGATGTGAAAAAATTGAAGTGGTGGAAGATTATAAATACCTTGGTTTAACATTCAATTATAATGGCAGATTCCACAAAGGAGAGCTAGAACTGAAAGAACAAGCTACAAGGGCAATGTACTCCTTGGCAGGAAAGTGTAAAAAATTTTACTTGCCAGTAGACATGTAGTTGGAACTTTTTAATACCATAGTACTGCCTGTATTGACTTATGGATCTGAAATTTGGGGACATTTTATTATAAGGGAGATAGAATTGTTACATTTAAAGTTTCTAAAACATATATTGTTTGTACATAAAAACACAAGTAATGTTATGGTATATGGTGAAATGGGAGTATACCCATTGGATATTTATATCAAGTGTAAGATGTTATGTTTTTGGTCTCGGATGATTACAGGTAAACACTCAAAACTATCTTATGTAATGTATCAGTGTCTGTTACATCTTGACAGGTTAGGGTTATATACTTCTCCTTGGGTTGCCTCTGTAAGGAATTTGTTAAATGAATGTGGTATGACAGGAACTTGGTTAACACAAAATGTACCAAACACAGTGTGGTTCAAGAAGGCAGTGGAAAGAAGATTAATGGATCAGTGCATCACTACTTGGTATCATGGTTTGTCAACAAATGCTATATGTAGTAATTATAATACATTCAAGGGTGTTTATGGACTAGAAATTTATCTAACTAAATTACCCCCAAAAAAATGTATATTGTTAACTAGATTTAGAACATGCAATAATAGATTACCAGTAAATGCTGGTAGATACACAGGTCTAAAGAGAGAAGAGTGGATATGTAATATGTGCAATAAAAATGCAATAGCAGACGAATTTCATGTGTTACTTAATGTTCAAATTTGATGCTGTTTTATCTCGTTTTGTTATTTTCTGTTTAGAAACATTGTATGTCTTTCATTATTCTTATGGTTATTCTTCTTATTATTCTTGTTACTGTTTGTTTACTACGGAGCTGTGCTCCATATATGTACTTTGATTTAGATGAGTGTATGGAAAAGTGCAATGCTGATACCTTCATGCAAGATGGTGCACCATGCCATACGGCAAAGTTCATTGTTGACTGGTTTGATTTCTACAATGTCAGCCTTTTTTTTTTTTTTTTTTTTTTTTTTGGCCATCACCCTGTCTTGGGTATTAGGCCATTTTTTTTTATTGTTTTTTTGTGACTTTTATATTTCTTTAAAATTAGGTCTTTTATTTTATTTTACATATATACAGTTTTTTATTGGTTTATTCATTTATTTATTTTATTTATATAGTTATTTTAATTTTTTTTTTTTTTTTTTATTTTAATGTTAACAAAATATCCACACACATTCTCATGCACGCTTCATTCACACAAGGATCCTATACCTATCTCAAAACTATTGTCCTTTGTCAGGGCATGGGGAAGGGAGGGATAACTCACAATCACACAGGGTGGCTACGTAGCATCACTACGTAATGCATATATACATGAAGGGAAAACATTCACATTAGATCACGCAAAATTGGAATCATACACGCTTTCATACTTTTATTTACATACATATATATATATATTTTCAAATATTTACAGAGTGGAGGATAAATAACATAATATATACACATAAATCACAACTCTCTGATTAAATTGGTCTCAGTCAGATAAATCATCAGTCTATCGACCACATCCGGATGTTCGTCACCCAGAAGGGTGGTTTGAGTTAGCGGTAGGCTACGACCCCGGCAATACGCCGCCAAGGGCCGCCTTTCCTCACGATAACGCACACAGTGAAGCAGGACGTGCTCGACAGATAGGGTGATATTACATGTGGAACACTGTGGTGGAAAGGTGTTGGCGATGTAGGGGAGCATGTGGGTGGGAGGGTGCAGCCCATCCTGAGGCGTGCGAGGACCACTTCCTCTCGCCTTGTGGGGCGATTGGAGGAGGCCCACTCGCCCAGGATGGGTTTGGTGGTGTGGAGGTGGAGGTTGTCCCAGTGACTCTGCCACAGGAGTTTTGCTGATGATTTAACAACTGAGAGACATGACTGCAGATCCCGACGGAGGTTCCACGCTCCCTCGAGCTCTGCAGCAGACCGTGCTAGCATGTCAGCCTGTTCATTCCCGCGTATACTGGAATGTCCAGGCACCCAAATCAGTGAGAAGGATTTACGACATGAATTTAACTTATTAACGATGTTGCCCTGGATTTCATTTGTATCCGTGCGGCCGGACTCTATTGCCTGAAGGGCTGACATAGAGTCCGTAAAAATTATGATTGAATTATGAGGTGAATTTAAAGCATAATCTATGGCTTTTTCAATTGCAAAAATTTCAGCAGAAAACACCGATGTATGGGTAGGCAGTCGGAACCTGAGGGCACATTCACACGACCACACACTTGCACCCACACATTCACCTGTCTTGGAGCCGTCTGTGTAGAGATGTAGGGATGGAGGGAGGCCAGCGACGAGGGCCCGGAAGTGTTGGTGGAGCTCCGCCTCGGCAAGAACAGCCTTCTTTCCGGAAGCCAGCTCTTGATGAAGGTGGTGGTTGATTGCCTCCATGGGGGAAGAGTAGGTAGCACCAGGTGGTCTGTGTCGTCCAGTCGGATGCCGGTGAGCTGGCAGAGGGCGTTCAGACGCGTCGCGACTGGACGACAAGCTGCGGTGTGGAGGTGGTGGTGCTGCCATATAATTTTGGTTGCTGTTGTGCCGAGGGAGCCTTCCGGGCTGTTTTTATCCCAAAGGATAAAAGCAGGAAATTGCGACGAATGTCCAAGGGTGGTATATTGGCCTCTACCTCCATCCGCGCCACACGAGTGCAGCGCAGGGCTCCAAGACACATTCGCACACATTCATTCTGCAGTACATCCAATCTCCTCAGTGTTGGTTCCGACGCAGACCCATACACCAGTGAGCCATAGTCTAAATGAGAACGAATTAAGGACTTGTACACCATTAATAAAGATTTTCTGTCTGCTCCCCATGAAGTACCAGAAAGGTATTTGAGGACATTGATCTTTTTACGACAACGAATGAGCAATTCATTAACATGAGTCTTCCAATTGAGTCTGCTATCAAAATGCAGACCCAAGAACTTGACTGAATTTTGAAACGGTATCGGTTGGCCTTGAAGAGTTATTTGCAAATCAGGTACGTTACGTCTAGTGAAAACAACACCGATACACTTAGCAACTGAAAACTTAAATCCCCAAAGTGAGGCCCAATGCTGGACGGAATCAAGAGCATCCTGAATCCGCCCCGCCGAGAATTGTGCGTTAGGCGAGGAGTGCCATAACGCACAATCGTCGGCGTACAATGAGTATTTAAGATTCCTGGGGACGGGAGTTGTTGACAGAATATCATTAATCATTATACAAAATAAAATGGGACTAAGAACACTACCCTGCGGCACCCCGTTCTCCTGGACGAAAACGTCCGAGATTACGTTACCAGGAAGCTTGACAGAGAATGTTCTGTCCTGAAGAAAATTATAAACAAAAATGGGCAAGTTACCTCTGAAGCCATGAGCGTAGAGTTTCATGAGGATACCGTGTCGCCATGTCATGTCGAAGGCTTTGTGGATGTCTAAAAACACCCCTATCATGAATTCTTTTTGGCAAAAGCCTCTGAAATGCAATGCTCCAGGTGTGTTAGGTGATCCATCGTGCTTCGGTACTTCCGAAAGCCCGACTGCTGATCACCTAACAGACCCTTCGCTTCTAAAACAAAAAGTAGCCTTCGCTTTACCATACGTTCCATGACCTTACATAGACAGCTCGTGAGCGCAATAGGACGAAACGCACTGGGGTCCGTAAGGCGTCCAGTCTTTTTGGGGATTGGGATGGTGTGGGCGAAGTGCCAAGACTGAGGGAAAGTGTAGGTGGTCCATATTCTATTGTAGAGCGTTAATAATTTTGAAAGGGAGTGGTGGCCGAGATTTTGTAACATGATATATGAAATATTGTCTGGACCAGGACTGGAGCCTTTACAGGATTTCAGGGCAAAGAGGAGTTCATCCAACGTAAACTCTGTGTTGTAGTCTGAGTTTACGCCTCCTGTGGCAAAGTTTGGGACAGTGAGTTCTGCAGCCTCCTTCCTTGGAAGGAAGGTAGGGTCATAATAAGTTGTGCTGCTGGCCTGATGGAATTGGTGGGCTATGGCATTTGCTATTTCTGTTTTGTTATCAATTATATTATCATTTATTTTAAGGGTAGTGATAGGAATATATGGTTTTCTGTTGTTTAAAATATTTATTGTTTGCCATACTTTGGAGAGAGGAGTGGTGCGGTTAACAGATGATATGAATTGTCTGAATGAGTCTTTCTTTGCATTACGGATGACTTTCCTTGCCTGAGCCCTTGCCTTTTTATAGGCTATGAAATTTGCTTGACTGGGCTGCTGGCTGAAGTACCTGTATCGTCTATTGCGCTCACGAAGTGCTTGTCGGCAATCCGTTGTCCACCATGAGACTCCATGCTTAGTGTAAACTGCAGAAGTCTTCGGAATACAAGCCTCAGCGGCGTGTAATATGGATTGTGTTGCGTTGCTGACCATCGTGTCAATGTCCTCGCCAGATATATCCACGTCGGCAACCCCACGGAAGGTTGCCCAGTCTGCTCTCTTGAAGTTAAACTTGGGAGGGCGGGGGTGGGCGGGATGTCGCGTGCATAAGAGATGCAGATGGGCAGATGGTCACTTCCGTGGAGTCGTCGATGACTTCCCAGGAGAAGTCAGGAGTATACCTGGCGAGAGCAACGACAGATCAATGGCAGACGCGTTACCAGTCCGATCATCTACACGAGTCGCACTTCCATCGTTCAGAAGACAGAGGTTTGTCTGTAATAAAATGTTTACTATCTGCTCCCCACGTACACTTGACCTCTCACTTCCCCATTGTTGATGATGGGCGTTAAAGTCGCCAACAACTAGCCTGTTGCCCGGAAGCTGGCTAATAAGAGATGTAATGTCATCATCAACAATGGAGGTATTGGGAGGCAAGTAGAGGAACAGATAGCCAGATACGTGTCGTTGAATCTCACCCTGCACGCGACCGCTTCCAGAGGTGTATTCAACGTCACTTCTGTTTGTGTCAGTGTTTTGTGTATGTATATGGCAACGCCGTGTCCCTCATATCTTCTATACGGATGGTAGTGTTTTAGCACTGCAGGATCAGGCTGATCCTGTAGTCTCGTCTCTTGTAGACAAATAACGGACGGCCTGTGTATGTTCACTAAAAGTGACAAATATGGATCTTTATTCCGAATACTTCTGCAATTCCACTGTAACACCTTGAACATTATGGCTTAAGAGTTGTGGTGGCGGCCGTTTTCTTAGTCCTTTTGCGCTCAGAGGCGCTGCCGGGGGACCTCTCCCGGCCCTTACTAATGGTGACATCCATCGATTCATCAATTGTTAACTCCCCGGAGCTCGTCGAGAGGGAGCGAGCGTGTGAACTCCTTCTCGACGGCGCGGGAGCGGCGACGACATGAGAAGGGCGTTGACGTTCAAGCTTTGTTAAATTTAATTTATTAGACTTGTCTGTCTTCTCACCCTTACTGGGAGTACGAGAAATAGCAGACAGGTATGGAGCAGAGGAAGTTATAGGAGTAGAGGTTTTAGTAGTAGTAGTAGTAGTAGATTTAGCAGATGATGAGGCAGAGGTTGAAGGGGAATCAGTGGTGGTAGATGGAGCAGGCAGCAGGTCGCTGAGGTCAGTCTGGATAGCAACAGTACACATCTTAGGTGGAGCCCTTACTGTTGAAGCGTAGGAGACGTTTGAAGCAGGCGCGGCCTGCGTCTGCTTCACTCGCACCCTTGCTTCATAGTAAGAGATCCCTTCAGTAGCCTTAACCGTGCAGACCTCTTTCTCCACTTTCCACGCGGGACAATCGCGTGAAAAAGTGGAGTGAGCACCTTCACAATTACGGCACTTCTCTACCAAGGATGTGCACTGCTCCACAGAGTGGCCCTCTCCTGCGCATCTACCGCAGTAAGCGTGGGAAGCAAAGACCTTATAAAAGAAAGACTGGAAAGCACCAAAATTAGGTGAAGAAAAGGCTAACTGTTTACTCTGATGTAGTTATTTCGTCCAACACAAGAGGGCTTCACCATCGCATAGACTAAAAATAGGCGAAACGAGTGGCGCAATGTAAATAAATAAAGACCTTCATACATAAGTCTTTAAATAGCTAATATCTTGCATAAGAACATTTTTAGTAATGATTAAATACGTTTTGCTTGACCCATATGAACTCATTTGCGAAGAAAAAAAATGTCAATAAAGTAGACAGAACAGTTAGCATCTACGACTCCTGGCTGGCGGGTGTGCATTTTTCTCACTACATTCTGTATCGACAAAGTCCCTTTCGAAGAAGAGGAGTGCTGAGGCCATCCATGAGGAGCACACCTTCACGGCCTCTCCTGTGGATAGCCAGGGAAACTATTATTCATGTGGAGAATGTAAAACTTCCTGTTGGTGGAGCGGAGAAGTTTTGTCTCACCGCTGCCGCTGACCACATGGCTTCCCTTGACCTGACCAGACACAAGGAAATTTCTGCTTTATAAATGGACTTAAATGTAATACTATTTCAAGGTATCCGATTTGTTCATTTATGAAATTTCGTTGTGAACTGAGTTTATACAAAATACTATGAGCACATTTTGTGCATGTATGTTCAGGGAAATGATTTTGTCATGGGAAATTTTGCTTCTTAGATGGGATGTTAGAAGTGAAGGCCAGTAATTGTTGCTATGATTTTTGGAGCCATGATTGGTGGTGTGGATGGTGCATACCTATTCTTATTAGTATGCTTATGATTTTTTTTTTTTTTTCAGATTCATGTGTATGCATGTGAAACTTAAAGTTCATCCTTTACATGTGGAATATGAAACATTGTTCGGATTCATGTGTCATATTTCAATGTACAATGTGAATGGCTATATACATATAATGATACAGCGTTTCAGGAACACTGGAGGGGCATTCTGTGCAGAACCACCTCTTTCTTTCAGGTGTTGCACCTCGAAATGGTGATGTATTCCTCTGGGGTTTTACTTACTGAACATAAGTAGTAATATATATATATATATATATATATATATATATATATGTGTGTGTGTGTGTGTGTGTATCACTGTATGATCTGCTGCAGTCTCTGACGAGACAACCAGACGTTACCCTACGGAACGAACTCAGAGCTCATTATTTCCGATCTTCGGATAGGCCTGAGACCAGGCACACACCACACACCGGGACAACAAGGTCACAACTCCTCGATTTACATCCCGTACCTACTCACTGCTAGATGAACAGGGGCGTACGTTAAAGGAGACACACCCAAATATCTCCACCCGGCCGGGGAATCGAACCCCGGTCCTCTGGCTTGTGAAGCCAACGCTCTAACCACTGAGCTACCGAACGTGTGCGTGTGTGTGTGTAATTCACTGTTTGTTCTGCTGCAGTCTCTGACGAGACAGCCAGACGTTACCCTACGGAACGAGCTCAGAGCTCATTGTTTCCGATCTTGGGATAGGCCTGAGACCAGGCACACACCACACACCGGGACAACAAGGTCACAACTCCTCGAATTACATCCCGTACCTACTCACTGCTAGGTGAACAGGGGCTACACGTGAAAGGAGACACACCCAAATATCTCCACCCGGCCGGGGAATCGAACCCCGGTCATCTGGCTTGTGAAGCCAGCGCTCTAACCACTGAGCTACCGGGCCGTGTGTGTGTGTGTGTGTGTGTGTGTGTGGGTAGATGTAATAACAAAGTTCCTTTAATTTCTCAGGTGTTGGAAGTATTCTGTATCATGTATATGTAGATATGACATCATTTTGTAGTGTTTTGCTAGCTAGTTATGCTTATATTTTGTGTAAACAATTTAGCATATGCTTGTATTTTCTTTAGAGTATTGTTTGTGCTTAATATAAACAATAATAATAATAATAATAATAATAATAAAGATAATAATAATAATACTAACCAGCATTCTTTGATGTGACAAGTAATGATGCACTGACTGGTAGATGCTTTACCTAATTCATGCTTGTGTCTGACTGCTTCTACTGCTTTATTGTTTTCTGCATTGGAGATGTAAATCTGCGTTGCATAACAAAATATGCCTTTTGCTTCATAAGGTTAACGCACTTTGCTTTCATTGTTTATTAAAGGCGCAAATATTGTCAAAGTAATGGCATTTGTGATACAAGTACAACAGGTATAAACTCCATATACAAGCATTGCTATATATGTATGTTATACCATGGCACCAATAGCATGCTTATGTCTGTGTTGTCACTCATCATTTGTGTTTTCTGACCTTTTGCCATGACTAACACACCCTTTGTTTGTTTTCTTGTGTATTTTACCTTCAATACTGATTTTGTCAGTTCTTAATTTTAATGTTCTCTGAACCTTTGAATGAAAATGTTTTCAGTGATGCGTTTCTTAACACTGAATCTATTTTTTTCCCCCAGATTATTTTTATCATATGGTTTGTGGCAAAAAATTTTGTAACTTGACCCTTTATATTTTTCATATTTCCTCCACACACACACACACACACACACACACACACACACACACACACACACACACACACGTAATGATAATATTATTACTGGCTACATCTGGCAGCTCAGGGTTTGTGCTTCGTCCAGACGATAGATGGCGCGCGAAAAACAAAATTCCGGTGGCATTTGGTAACTGTTTGGCGTCAAAGTTTTGTATATGTTGAATGCCAAGCTTTCCAGTCTTTCTTCTGTACTGTCTTTGGTGGGAAGATCGACAAGCGTTACCATGGTGACCATAAAGCTGGCACTTGAAACAACGGAGAGGATTCGGAATGTAGGGACGAACGGGAACCGACTCGTACCCTACATGAATCCTCTCTGGCAACTTAGCAGCACTGAAGGTGAGAATGACTGATGATGTGCTCCTTCTGGTACCGTCAACCATTTTAGTAATTTTTCTAGCCTCAATGACATCCTGATCAGTCATGCAATCGACGATCTCGGTCGGTTCCATATCCACAAAATCGCGGTGGGAAACGACTCCCCGACACGAGTTCATGGACACTGGAATCGAAGCCTCGATCTCGATGTCATGAATCAACCGGAGCTTCAACAATGATTTGACTTGACTTACGTTAACTGTCTGAACAAGTAAATCACCACTGGCAAGTTTTTTAACATTAGCAACATTTCCAATATTACAATCGATGACCTTCTTTATTATAAAAGAATTAACCGTAGACAGGCGGGTGTTCGTCTTAGAGTGGAGAGTCACAAAAGTCGCTTTGGAGGGGTCAATAGACAGTCTGGCAGTCGGGGGTCGTCGATCAGTGTCCTCCCTCACCCTTACAGGGGGAGGGCAGGAAGGTCCGTCAGGCATGGAGGGGGGTACACCCCCCTCCTGCAGGAGGAGAGCGAGACACAAGTGAGAGGAGGTCAGGGAGGAGTTACCTAATGTCAGATTGTCCTGCCAAACCCCTCTAGGGGGGCCGGACGGTGTTAATTCACCCCAAAAGCACGCTCACTGAGGCGGATCCTCCGTAGGTGTGAGAGGAAAGACAATCTGACAACCTGGCAACAGACACCTTCAGTTGCCGCTAAGGTGAGGACAGTGAAAAAGCAAAGCTAAAAGCACGGGACAATGGGAAACCTAACTTTATTTGACTAATACCTAAGCCTGATGGGCGTACAAAAAATCCACACAGATGTGGGTGAAGGACAGAGCGCAGGACGACACGTGTTTACAGCACGGTGTCTTGGCCGAGTCTGGGTCAGCCTTTTAAAACCTTGGCCCGCAAATTCGCCAGACCTGAACCCTATATCTGGACCGTGAGGCGAACGTTGACTGGGGCTCACGTGACGTATATGCGCGGCCGAGACCAAGCCAACCGGATGGAAGGCCTTGTATATCTGGACAGTGGGCCTGGGTGCGAGTACTGGGAGCGGTGAGTTTAATGGGCAAGCTCTTAATGTGTAGCTCCTGTTCACCTAGCAGCAAGTAGGTACGGGATGTAATTCAAGTGGTTGTGGCATCAGTCCTACGGTCGTAATTGGGAAGTCTGGCTGGGTGACCAGCAGGTGACTATGAATGAACACACACACACACACACACACACACACACACACAAAGATCATTTTGGGAAGTTATTGAATGATCAGTAAAATTCTGGGATGAGCAAGGAAAAGAATCTCAAGATTACAGTAAACAACGATAAGTGTCTTACGTTGTCAAAGATTTATTCCTCCGTATGAAATTTTGCTTTTTGTTTTTTCTGTTTAGGTTTGTGCTAACAATCTGACAGTAACTACCGTAGTAGCGTTAGGTCAGATATAATATAATTCCTAAATAACAATCCCATGCGATTTCTTCACGCTGTTTGATTTTCTTATTTACCTTCACATTTACTATTTTACCCTAAAAGACTCTTCAAACCTTCTTTTTATACTTTTCATTGATGTTGCGTACAGTCCAAGGAACAAAATATTTGGTACAGCTTTATGAGAGTCAACTGAGTATTTCTTATTCTTCCTTTGTAGTATTTTATATTCATTACCAATGGTACAGTGTGAAACTTATAGTGAGGATGATGATGAATCTTCTGAGTTGCTGACTGGATTATACTGCTGTCTCCTGCTGATCCAAGTACACTTTTGCATGTAGGCTAACATTGGGGTAAATAGAACACAGGGGTGTAACAAACAGGACACATAGTCTGTCCTTTGTAATAAAATAGTTTCCCAATCAAGTTAAAGGAAGAAAATGAGACTCTAAGATGGTGGTAGAGCATTGTTGATGTCATTAGGGATCACTGCTGCAGACAAGATTTTCGATATTTTCGGACTTCAGTATCATTTTTCGCACTAATGACAGTCATTTGTGATAACCAAAACATTCTGATTGAAATTGTGTTATTCTTAATAGTTAAAATAACGTATCTTCAATTATATTGGGGGAACAATAGCCAGACCAGACACTTCATCTATCATCATAGTGTATGGGTTTTTCATACATCGGGGGCATAACGAACGGATGCACCCCGAACTGCTCGAAGTACCTCAGTTTTAAATAATCTTTAAATACCCAATTCCCTAATCATGTTCTAGTGTGCAAATTCATAGTTTTTATTTTTGTAATTTACGTTTTATACTGAAGACTGAAACTTTTTGTTTTGCAGTTGATAGTTGACGGAAGCTATTACACATAAAAAGAAAAAAAATGGTATAAATACCGCACATAAGGCAGGAAATTAAGTGCTTTCTTCGACTAATATTTCATTTATAAGTAGGAGTACCATATTTTGGTTTTACTATACTACATGATATTAGTGTACATACGTTGGTGTTTGTATAACGATCCAAACAGTAGATAATGCTACATGAAGCGTTTTGAACCCCCCTTGGATTCAATAGCTATCTCGAGCGCGTGCATGACTTTAGTGTATCGCTGCTGCGTGGCACCTGGGTAATGTCAGCGTTGTTCAGTTCCTTCCATCTCGAGTAGGAATGAAGCTGCCACGTAGCGACGATACACTAAAGTCATGCGCTCGAGATAGGCATCGAATCTAAGGAGGGTTTAAAAGGCATTATCTATTGTTTGGATCGTTAACATAACTACCCTCCCTGGGGAAAGCGAATTTTAATCCATCTTGAATTTTACAATTTTTGCATTCAATAATTTTGAAAGTTATTCTCCGCAACACGATGTTCGGAACTTCATACGAGAGTCCTAGGTGACCGTGCTCTTGACAAAGAATAACCCTAGCCTACCAATATGTCAGTATCAATCTGACAATACTCATCTAAATGTGCTAAATATCACTCTCTAAAAAGGATTTCATTTACAGAGTACATCTGCGACCTTATATTCATAACATTTTACAAAAAACAAGAAGAAAAGAAGAAAAAAGAAAGAAAGGAAAAATAACACATCCAGCATTCAACCTAAGATAGTATATACGTTTGATTAACTGATTCTCATTAAGGTCCTGAAGTGACATACAAATTTCGCTCAGTGAGATTACGCAAATGATGCGTCATCCTTACGTGACGGTTTACTCTCAGGTTATATGCCAGAGTGTTTACGGCACCTAACACATACATTATACATAGCTCACATATTTTCCCACAATATAACAAAGTTATAATTAAAAAAAAAATAGTAACAAAAAAGTGTTCTTTAATTCACTTATATCTCCTCATTTCCTCAATGAGCCAAGGGGCTGGTCTTCTCCAGCGCGGTCGTAACGGTTTTGGTTCTACATCTCAAGGCAGTGGCAAATGGGCAGACTCTGCATTTGTCCTGGGGTTTGGTAAGTTTCTGTGAAAACTGCACTTTCTGTGTGCCCGAGATGAAAGCAGTGGTGGTGTGTAGGCACAGCGGGCCATTTAGTGGAGCTCCATTGCTGGGCTGTGGGTGGAGACAGTGAACCATCCACAAAAAAAAAAAAAAAAAATGTGCTAGCTATGGTCTTCCTAATCATTATTACACTCATACTATTACTATGGGAATGTCTAACATGCTGGCCTACAGCAACCACATGTTTGGCAACATGTGGTTGCTGTACACAAAATTTCACCATCTGCCCACACGCTGGGAACGAGCAGTACATGACCCAACTAACCACAGGGCAAACACACGAGTCACTGGACCATCCCACCGCTGCCACCAATTTGTAGCGGTTTGACCCACTATAGGGGTGATATCTTAGCAGTGCGAGCGGTCACAGTCGAATTCAGAGACTCAGCGTGTGTGCGAGAAGATGAAACACAACACAACCTTGAGACCAGGAGCACTAAGACACACTTGCTGATGCTTTATTTTTAATAACACAGGTCACTTCACAACTGGAGCAGTTACGTCACGGCACCCCACAACACTCTTACACAATACCAACTTAAACAATAAGTCACTAACCTAACTGATCCTACCTGGGGTCACTCACCTGGTGCACTCACTCCCTCATTACCTGGGTTCACCCAAGGAGGGTCTAATTGACCTCAGCAATGAGTGAAACCCCTACTCTAATACCTAACTTAGACCACATGCTTGGCACTATAATTTTTCTTCCTGCACTTCTTCCTCTCTGATGGGGGGACGGATTCTGGCCTGGGTAAGACTGGAATGTAAATGTGGCTGGTATGGAAGGCAGCTAGGTAATGCCAGACCGGTGTTCAGCTCTTTCCATCTCGAGCAAGAGCGGATTTTGGAATTTGGGGGCCCCTAGGCAAAGGTATACGGGCATGGCAGACCCCCTTCACCTTTTATTCTAGGGATGCACCGATTATGAAATTCTGGGCCAATACCGATGTTTAAAGGATGGGGAGGCCGTTTTCTTTATAGATCCATAGGGGGCCCATAGACGCACGATAATCATTCTTAACAAATGGATTTTGATAAAATATAAACGATGTGTACAAGTGATAAAACCTTTATTAACTGTAAGTGTATGAGGAGTTTCATGGGGCCCTCAGAAACCCAGGGCCCTAGGCAACCGCCTAGTGTTGCCTAATGGTAAGTCCGCCATTGATCTCGAGTAGGAACGAAGCTGACACGTAGCGACGATACACTAAAGTCACGCGCTCGAGATAGATATCGAATCCAAGTGGGGTTCAAAACGCTTCATGTAACATTATCTACTGTTTGGCTCGTTACATTTTCAGCATCGTCATGCCTTGTTCGGATCACTCCCTATTTAAGGGATGATTCAAACAAGTGGTATCTTTTTGAAAACTCTTAAATAGTAGACCTTATACCCCTTTCATAAATTCTTACAAAAAATACCCCAGATAGAGCTGTACCTATAGTCTATTGTTCTACCACTATTTTTCATTTAAGATGTTTAACACATTTTTGGTGACTATTTTTCCCACCAATAGCAAGGTTCACTCCCACTTCACCTTAGCTATATAGGTAGATGTGCATGGTTTTAACAGTTTGATATATGCAAGATGATATACGTACGTTTTCTTATCCTCCTTTCCAAAGTTATACTTATGGGCTACCTAGTACCTACCTACCTTCATTATCCAGTAAAGTGAACGTAGGTAGATATATTAATTGAAATATTCAGAAATAACGATTATATTTTGATCACGATATTATCAAAATTGTGAAGGAACAGGAATTTGTTCATTACTTTTATTAAATGGCAAAAAAGGAGGAATTAACTTAACAAAAGAGGCACAAATATGCAGAAAGGAAAATAGTTCTACTCATCATAAGGAGTACCGTTACAATGGCTGAGTGTCTACCCTCATCACGGCGGGTGAGCTCAGCCAAACGCCGTCCCGTTTGTTGTCATCATGGCCGCTTCTAGCTACGACCGGGCTATCACTGTTTTCAGCCCCGATGGACATCTCTTTCAGGTGGAATATGCCCAGGAGGCCGTCAAGAAAGGTTCTACGGCGGTAAGTGCATAGTATATTTGCTTTGTTATGGTATGATGATTTCTTATTGCTTAAAATGACTTAGATGGATGTGGGGTAGCGGCTTCATCTTTGCCAGGTCGCCTTTTTCGTGTTAGTTTCTACCTCTAACGTGAAATAGTGTGTTTCAGATGCAAAGGGTTTTGATATAACCATGGTCCCTCCAGATCGCGGTAAATTTTTACAGGTAGACCAACTGCTCACTTTTGGATGAAATTAATGTTTTCTGTTAGATTTCGACCTGTTTTTAATGAATATGCACTTCATTTCCGTCGCAAATTCGTGTTTTTATTTTCTTCCCCCCCTGTCTCTTACGGAAACAATTTTACGGTAAAACGAAGCATTTATATATATATATATATATATATATATATATATATATATATATATATATATATATATTGACCTGTTTTGAATGAATCTGCACTAACCTAACCTAGCTAACATAGCCTAGTTGTGGCGACATGCACTACTGATACGTCTTCCTCAGAACAAAATTAACTTTAACACAATTAAAGGGATCTAACCAAAATAAACTAACTGGCAACACTAAGAAATGAATATAAAGTCAGTATTATTGCAATTTCAATCAATACACCACACGTAACTATACACATTCTCATTGTCTAGATCACACTTCTACGAGTATCTCTAAGCCCATTTTCCCTATCGGAAAATGTGGTTAGGTTAGGTTAAAACCCTGCATTCCCAGAAGGTCCCCAAGCTTGTTAGACATAGGGAAAAAGAAATATAAGATAGGGTATATTGGTTGAAACTGCAAATTTACCACAAAGTCGTTACCTTATTTCTTTTCATAAAATCTTGTGATACAATGGATATGATTGTGGCGACACCCTGCCCGGGCAGACATCTTCCATAGACTGAATTCAAATAGAGTTGCTTCTCTTCAGACTGCTCTGATTGGCTAGATTTATTCTGTATTATTTTTATTGGTCAGTGGCTGTATGCCCAAACAAAAGAACCAATCATCGCCATTCTTTTCATGCATGCGCAAATAATGTGACAGTATGCACACACGTAACAGCGTTCTTTATTACCCATCAGTCCATCACACAGATGGGTGTTACTCGCTGAGACAACTGTCATTAGCCCCTTCTCTGTTCCCTCCTACTTTCTGTGTCATCATTTTTGTTCTAAACCTGGATGTTGCATCTGTGTGTGCAATGACTTAACTTGCTCTCATGTCCATGTTCTAGAATCTTCTGAGTTTTCCACTATCTGGTTTCAACTCAACAGTTGCTCTCTAACCAAATTTATCTGTGCTGTCTATCCTTCCTCTAACTTCTCTCACTATAGTAAATTCTTTGACTATTTGACTTTCAAAGTGTAGCACTTTCTGTCCCTCTACCCTTTCGTGGACATCTCCATTCTTGGAGATTTCAATGTTCATCACCAGCTTTGGCTTTTCCTCTCCCTTCACTGACCATCCTGGTGAATTAGCCTTCAACTTTGCTATCCTCCATGACCTAAAGCAACTGGTACAACACCCTACTCATATTCCTGACTCTCTTGGAGAACACGTCCTGCCCACTCTCCTTGATTCCCGACTCCCCCTTCACTGTTTATCCATCCAGCTGATTTGATGTCACAGATATGAAACCACACTATTTGTCTCCATTTATTAGCCCTTTGTTCCTTTTATCTCCCTTAATTTTACACTCGT
Organism: Portunus trituberculatus; assembly: GCF_017591435.1. Lineage (NCBI taxonomy): Eukaryota > Metazoa > Arthropoda > Malacostraca > Decapoda > Portunidae > Portunus > Portunus trituberculatus. The sequence goes on along the minus strand of NC_059278.1, from coordinate 11,591,636 downwards.
TCATCCCTCTTTCTCTTATTTTCCTTCATCTGTTTTATTCCCATTCCTCCCTTATTTGTTATCTTCCCTATTTGTTACCCATTTTCTTTCTATCTGTTATATTACTATTTCCTCCTATCCCCTTATTCGTTATCATATTCTCATTACCATTTCCTCCTATTCCCTTATTCGTATCCTCTTCCCTTGTCCGATATCCATTTTCTTTCTACCCGCTGTTTTATTATAATATCCTCCTATTTCCTTATTTATTATCATATTTTCATTCCCATTTGTTCCCGTTCCACTATTTGTTATCCATTTTTCTTTCTATCTCTTGCGTTATTCCTTTGTTATTCCTATCTATCCTGTTTTATTTGCATTTCCTCCATTTATTATCCTATTTTTTTCTTCCTATCCTGTTTTAATCCTACTTCCCCCATTTATTCTCTCTCTCTCTCTCTCTCTCTCTCTCTCTCTCTCTCTCTCTCTCTCTCTCTCTCTCTCTCTCTCTCTCTCTTGTTGACCAATAGTGTGGCTTCATATGTATGACATCAAATCAGCTGGGTGGAGGAGCTGTGAAGGGAGAGCTGGGAATCAAGGAGAGTGGGCAGGACGTGTTCTTTGAGAGAGTGCCTTTAGTCATACCTGTCTCCTTTTGGGCACTATTATAGTATAGACATCCCGTCACTTATCTCTCAGTGGTGTGGTATGTGGGATGCCAGCAGATACTAGACCTTAGCCAGATATACATAGTTGCCAATCTAGCAAAAAAAAAAAAAAAAATTCTCTCTCTCTCTCTCTCTCTCTCTCTCTCTCTCTCTCTCTCTCTCTCTCTCTCTCTCTCTCTCTCTCTCTCTCTCTCTCTCTCTCATTAAAGCCGACTGTAATCATGACTTCGAGATGCACAGTCCTGCATCATGATCATGATATTCTGTAGCCCTACAAGGGAGAAGAGTAAAAACAATATTTCTGTACACTATTAGGATGAGAGAGAGAGAGAGAGATTGATTGTTTCACACACACACACACACACACACACGCACACACGCACACACTGATATGGTCTCAGTCCTACCCGAAGATCGGTCTATGAGCTCTGAGCTCGCTCCGTAATGGGGAGGACTGGCTGGGTGACCAGCAGACGACAGAGGAGGTGAATTACACACACATGCACACAATGTGCGCACACACACACACACACACACGCACACATCAATAAGTTAATTCTTGGTTAAGTTATATTCATAGTTAGGTTAAGGACTTCATTGTTTTAATGTCCCCCCCCCCCCCTGTACATTTTCAGTGTAAACTTTTTGTGGCACTGCCAAATTAATAAACCGTATATTATTATTATTATTACACACACACACACACACACACACACACACACACACACACACACACACACACACACACACACACACAAGTCCTAATAGTGTAATAGAGATATTGTTTTCACTCTTCTCCCTTGTTGGGTTATAAAATATCATGATCACAGTGCTGTAAATAAAATATCAAGAGAGAGTTTTTAGGGTGAGAGTTCTTTTGCTAGATTGATTGATTGATTGATTGTATATCTGGTTAAGGTCTGTTGACTGCTGGCATCCCCAAACTGTACCAGCTGAGAGGTAGATGATGGGATGTCTATGCTATGGTAGTGCTTCCTTTCATATATACAAAAATGGTAGTAGCTAATTGGTTGATTCTGGGCACTGTCCTTATAAAGTCATCCCTCCAGCTCTCTTCCTTTCCTTGCTTCCCCTTTGCAGTTCTTTAATTCAACAGACATGACATAGGAATGAAAGTATGATACCCAAAACTAACCTATCCCTAAATTTTACCTAATCCAACCACACTGTTGGTAAGAATAAGACGTATCAGCAGTGTGTGTCACCTCAGCTAGGTTACTTTAGCTATGTTAGGTTAGTTTTGGTTATTATATTTTCATTCCCATGTCATGTCAGGTGAGTGAAAGAGCTGCAAAAGGGGATCTGGTGAATGAGGAGAGTTGGAGGGGCGACTTTATTAGGGCAGTGTCAGAATCTACAAGCAGGGTTAATTAGCTTTTGTGTACTAGCTTTTTTGTGGATATTGTAAAAACATTTTCAATATAGAAATGTTCTGTTTTAGTGCATACTTTAAGATTTGTGGATGTGTCTTGGCTTGTACAGGTGGGTGTGAAAGGCAAGGATGTGGTGGTACTCTGTGTAGAGAAAAAGTCTGTGCCGAAGTTGCAGGAGGAAAGGACTGTACGCAAGATCTGTCTTCTTGATGACCATGTCTTGATGGCTTTTGCAGGCAAGTTTCCTTTTCCTTTTTTTACTTTCTTTTCTTGCAATTTTATGTTAGTATGTCAAGAGATTTCCTATTTATTAATTTTGCTTTTTTTGAGTTTTTAACATTTTCTACTGTTTTGATTCAATGGTCATTTCTTGAGTTTGACTTACAAGTAATGAAAATGGATTTATTTATTACAGATTTCAACCATTATAGTTACATAAGCAATAATCCAAAGGAACATATTTAACACAACTTTAGTTTACTGAATGGTTTTCAGGTCTGACTGCTGATGCCCGTATCCTAGTAAATCGAGCCCGTGTGGAGTGCCAGTCCCACAAGCTCACTGTGGAAGATCCCGTCACTTTGGAATATATCACAAGGTGAGAAAGTATTTTGTTATAAGTAGGGGAAATGCAATGAATCCAACACAGAGTTGCAAACATACTTACTTTGGGGTCTAACAGGTCCTTGGCTGCTCAGGTGAGGACCTGAGGGTAGGAAGGGTATTGGTTTCCAAATATCAAAACCTTTGTTTAAAAGATATATAAATATTCATATATGATTTTATTATAAACATTTGAACATTTTATTATGTTTGTCACACATTTACTTTAAAATAGTTGTCAAGAAAAACAACCCTTCATAAGCTAAGTCATAGTTAATAATGCCTAACTATTATATGTATATATTGCCTCCCTAAAGATATTTTCTTGCATGATGTAGGTTTATTGCCACCTTGAAGCAGCGGTACACACAGAGTAATGGCAGGAGACCTTTTGGAACTTCATGCCTCATTGCTGGGTTTGACATGGATGGAACACCCCATCTGTACCTCACTGATCCCTCTGGTACTTACACTGAGTGGCAGGTATGTTGTTTCCTGGGATGCTGTCTTACCTTCAAGTGGGGAGAAAAAAAAAATATATATATATATATATATATATATATATATATATATATATATATATATATATATATATATATATATATATATATATATATATATATATCTTTCAAACTCCAAGTCCCCTCGAGACTTCTGGCATCTGGCCAAAAACATCTCCAATAACTTTACTTCATCTTTTCCTCCTTTATTTCATCCTGATGGCACCACTGCCATCTTATCTGTCTCTAAAACTGATCTCTTCTCTCAAACCTTTGCTGAAAACTCCACCTTGAATGATTTTGGACTTGTCACTCCCTCTCATCCTCTGATTATTTCATGTCTTTAATCAAAGTTCTTCATAATGATGTTTTCCATGCCCTCGCTGGCTTAAACCCTCAAAAGGCTTATGGACCTGATGGGGTCCCTCCTATATGTTCTCAAAAACTGTGCTTCCATGCTTGCACCTTGCCTGGGCAAACTCTTTCAACTTTGTCTATCGACTTTTATCTTTCCTTCTTGCTGGAAGTTTGCCTGCATTTAGCCTGTTCCTGAAAAGGGTGACTGTTCTAATCCCTCAAACTACCATTCTATAACTTTAATCTCTTGCTTGTCTAAAGTTTTTTAATCTGTCCTCAATAGGATGATTCTTAAACATCCATCACTTCACAATCTTCTAACCTGATCACCAGTATAGCTTCCATCAAGAATGCTCTACTGGTGATCCTTTGGCATTCCTTACTGAATCTTGGTCATCCTCTTTTAGGGATTTTACTGAAACTTTTGCTGTTGCATTAGATATATCAAAAGCTTTTTATAGAGTTGCACAAAACATTGATTTCCAAACTACCCTCCTACAGTTTCTATCCTTCTCTCTGCAACTTTATCTCAAGTTTCCTTTCCAACCGTTCTATTGCAGCCGTGGTAGACAGGCACTGTTCTCCTAAATATATTAATAGTGGTGTTCCTCAGGGTTCTATCTTGTCACCCACTCTCTTTCTATTATTCATTAAAGACCTTCTTTACCAAACTTCTTGCCTTATCCATTCTTACACTGATGATACCACCCTGCATCTTTCCATGTCCTTTCAGAGACAATTAACCCTTCAGGAAGTCAACAGATCATGCAGAGATGCCACAGAATGCCTGATTTCTGATCTTTCTAAGATTTCTGATTGGGGCAGAGAAAACTTAGTAGTATTCAATGCCTCAAAATCTCACTTCCTTCATCTATCAACTCCGCACAACCTTCCAGACAACTATCCCCTCTTCTTCAACGACACTTAACTGTCTCCCTCTTCTACAATGAATATCATCAGTCTGTCCTTAACTCATAATCTTAACTGGAAACTTCACATCTCATCTCTTGCTAAAACAGCTTCTATGAAGTTAGGCATTCTGCAGTGTCTCCACCAGTTTTTCTTGTCCCACCAACTGCTAACTCTGTACAAGGGCCTTATCTGTCTTTGTATGGAGTACTCTTCACATTTTTTTTTTTTTTTTTTTGGGGGGGGGGGAGCAGGTGGGAGGTGATTTCCACTCACACAGTTTTCTTAGACAGGGTGGAATCAAAAGCTTTTAGTCTCATCAACTCCTCTCCTCAGACTGACTGTCTTAAGCCTCTTTTTCACTGCTGAAATGTTGCTTGTCTTCTATCTTTTATCGCTATTTTCATGCTAACTGCTCTACTTATCTTGCTAACTGCGTGCCTCCCTCCTCCTGTAGCTTTGCTGCACAAGGTTTTCTTCTTACTTGCATCCCTTTTCTGTCCAACTCTTAATACAAGAATTAACCAGTACTTTCAATCATTCATAACTTTCTTTTGTAAACTCTAGAGCAGAGGCAGGCAACCTTTTTAGAGTGAGTGCCAGATGAGACTCTTGGAAGGAGGTCGCGGGCCGGAGTGAAAAACGAAATCTCAGAAATACTATATTTTGTATAATACATTGATTACGTGAAAAAAATTGTACAAAAATTGCATTGAACACTCTACAAATCAATGAGACTGCTGGTGCTGTTTGCCATGAAGAAGCATTTCCATGTCTGGCTTGATGGTTGAGGTAGACAACAGAAGAATGTCATTGAGGTGGCGGTCCGAGAGTTGGGAGCGAAGGTGAGACTTCGTGTACCTCATTTTTGAGAAGAGCTGTTCACAGCAGTAGGTGCTGCCGAACATGGCCACAATGCGTTGGACATGCGCAATGTATTTTTGAAAATTGTTAGAAGGGAGAACGATGTCGCGGAAGAAGGACAACGGAGAAGAGATGCGAATTTCGCCTTCATTTCATCGTTGCACTGCAGCTCCACCAATTCCATCTGCAGGGAGGCAGGGCGTCTTCCACGGGAAGTCAAAGGGAGCAGTGAAAAGCTTGAAGTCTGCAGCCAGCACCCTGACTCCTGCAAAACGGGAAGCAAATTCCTCACGTAGAGAGTTGACGACACTAACGCAAGTGCCCAGGTCCACATCGTCAGGGGCACATGCAGCAAGGCGAGGAAAATGCACAAACTGACCAGAAGCCAATTCAGCCTCCCACAAGCGCAGTTTAACCTCGAAGGCAGTGATGTGCGCGTACATGTCTGTCACGAGAATGTCTTTGCCTTGCAGCTTCACGTTGAGGGTGTTCAGGTGCGCCGTGATGTCCGTGAGCAGGGCCAGGCGAGCTAGCCACCGCGGATCAGAGAACTGATCAGCGTGGGGAAGGTTCTTCTGACGTAGAAAGGTGGCAATCTCCTGCTGAAGGTCGCACACCCGAGACAGCATGGCCCCTCGACTCAGCCAGCGTACCTCACAGAAGTAGAGCAGGTCGTTGTAGTGCACGTTCACCTCATCCATCAGTGCCTGGAACTGACGATGGTTAAGGCTGCGGGAGAGGATGGAGTTGACGACCTTCACCACGACAGACATGACACCAACGAGGTTGGCAGACTTAGCGCACAGGGACTCTTGGTGGATGATGCAGTGCATCTTGTTAATGGGCTGAGTGTACCCGGCGGCTTCACAGTGACGCACTAGCAGCGAAGCGCCCTTCTTCTCACCAACCATCGCCGGGGCACCGTCGGTCGTCACACACACAAGACGGGAGAGGTCCAGGGAGTGCTGATCAACACACAGAAGCACGGCGTCGCAGATGTCTTGCCCAGTGGTGGTGTCGCGCAGCGGGACAAGCTGGAGGAATTCCTCACACACTTGAAGGTCAGCGGTGACGCCGCGGATGAAAACAGACAGCTGGGCCGTGTCCTTTGTGTCGGTGCTCTCATCCAGAGCGAGGGAAAAGGCGACGAAATTTGAGCTGCGTGTTTTGAGTGAGTCGTGCACGTTGTCCGACATATCCTCGATGCGGCGACGAACGGTGCGGGACGAAAGGCTCACTTTCTCAAAGGCGGAACGCTGCTCTGGACAGACGGAGTCCACTACAGCGAGGAGGCATTCCTTGATGAAGTCCCCATCCGCGAATGGCTTCATTCGGCGAGCAAGGATGCGGGAGACTTCATAACTGGCGCGGGTCACCTTTTCAGCCTCAACATTCTGCTTGCAGAAGAGCGAAGTTTGTTTCTCCAAGTTGCCTGATAGTCTAACGATGGCGTCCTTCCTTTCGGTGACAGACATCGACGCGAAGTTTGACGAGCGGTGCTCTGTCTCCCAGTGGCGGCGCACGTTGTACTCTTTTAGGACAGCCAAAGTCTTCAAGCATATGAGGCACTGGGCCTGTCCAAAGCGCTCGATGAAGAAGTACTTCTCCCACTCAGGGTTGAAGATCCGACGCTCGAGGTCCACTTTCCTCTTCTTAACACGCTGGGTCGCAGACATGATGAACTAAAAAGGAAGAAAATTATGCCTAGACAAAAAAATCATTTCACGTTACAAAAAAATGAGCCAAAAAGGCCAAATACACTACCATGCCTTTGTTTCATCAACACAAACGAACTGCTGAGCAATGAACACCACAAAACACCGAAAGACTCTGATATTTTCCACTCTACATAAATGTAAACAACCATGACGGTGGCTTTTGAGGATAGGAAATTAATTTACTAATGTGATTCATCACAACAATAGATTTCGATATTCAATACCCTACCAACGTACTTCTGATTTATTCGTTAACATAGATTTCTATTGATAGGTGTAAGGTGCTCCAATAAACAACAAAACTCACATCAAAATATAGCCGTGAAGACTACGGTGGACTCGCGCCAATAACAACACCCAGAGACACACAGCTGATTTGTCTAGTTTTCTCTGATTGCTATTCAATAAAAAATGAGACAAATGCATGGAATACTATAGTAATAAAAGAAAACGTATGCACACACGACTACTACTACTACTACTAATAATAATAATAATAATAATCATCATAATAATAATAATAATAATGAAATGTAAAGTAATTCAATAGTATAATTTATTCATTTAAAAACTTAAAATTTATTAGAGTTTCTTCTCTACTTTTAGTGGGAGGTCCGCGGGCCGGATTGCATTAATAAAGCCTAGCAGGGTGGCGGGCTGGACGCTAAGCCTTCGCGGGCCGGATGTGGCCCACGGGCCGGAGGTTGCCCACCCCTGCTCTAGAGCTTCCTGCCTACTTCTGTATTTCCATCATCCTATGACTTTACTTTTTTTAAGAGCGAGGTTTCAAGACATTTGTCCCTGTCTTCTAGCTAATTCCTTTCAAATCTTTTAGGGAACTTGTAGTTAAAGTGAGCCTTTTTTTTAATATTTTGTTGCCCTTGGCAAGTTCCCCTCTAGCATGAAATAAAAGACAGCAGTTTGTCTGTGAGATCCTTAAACACTCTGTTTCCATTTTTTGGTAGTTTATTCTTTTATTTATGCAAAAGAAAAAATATGTATACACTTAACCCTCGGCTATCGCGCCCAATTGGGGCCGAAATAGCCGTGCTATAGCCGAAAACGCGATAGCCGAATTGATCTTGGCGGGAAGGCGGTTTTGCCAATGAGCGCTCAGATATTCCATTACGTCATGGCGGGGAGCGCGATAGCATGCAACTGATAATGAAATTTTAGCAGCTTTTCATGGGTGCGCGATAGCAATAAAACGCGATAGCCGAAGTCGCGATAGCCGAGGGTTGACTGTATATCCTATTCTACATTTTTTGTTGTAATAAAAGAGCTCATTATTGTGTAATAAGTTTACAGTAATAAAATTTGTCTTTATAAGAATACATGAATTCAAAATGTTGCTTCCCATTTGTTGTAATGGCTGATTCCCTTGTGGTCTAGCATCTTTAACAAGCATTTAGTGACTGCTTGAAGGACATTGTAGAAGTAACAAAGGAGTAAACTACCACCACATAATTCCCACCTGTCCATAGATCATGGACTTGCCTTCCTCCTCTCATGCCACAACACCTCATTACCCTCTGTCTCTGTCTTTCTTTCTCCCTCTGTTATCTATATGAATTAGTTGTGTTTCCAAAATGACTTCCAAAATACTTCCAACCTTTGTTCTGCATTGCTGTTGAGGTAAAAATTAAGTTGTGTTCTCTGTACAAAAGTGTTCCCCTATTCTAGATGTGGCATCTTAGCAGGGAAGTGCAACCCTGCTGAATGCCAGCTGCTGGGCATGATACCTTACAGGCTCTCACCTTATGCAGTCTTGCTACAGAGAATTGCCTTGCTGCAAACTCATCATATGGTTACTGTCATAACCAATTTAAGGCAGTAATCTCCAACTTGAACAAGTGCTTCTTAGAGAGAGAGAGAGAGAGGTTGTGTTGTATACATCGCTTTCGCCACCAATGAAACAATTTGCTCATTATGTCATCTACAAGAAGAAAACCTAATCCATTCATACTAAGAAATAAAATTCTAGACCTCCAAAGACCAGTAAATGAAGACAAAAATCAAATGATTGGAGGTCTTTAGTGTTAAAGTCTGTCAGCTGCACATTTGTCAGTTGTGGTGCGCTTTCTCTCTCTCTCAATCTCTCTCTCTCTCTCTCTCTCTCTCTCTCTCTCTCTCTCTCTCTCTCTCTCTCTCTCTCTCTCTCTCTAGTGTGGCAGTGTCATTATCCTAGCTTGCCCAACACCATTCAAACAAACAAACAAACAAAAAAAAAAAAAAAAAAAAGCATAACTTAGAAATATACCGATGTATCAGAATTGGCTGTATTGGCCCATTTAAGGAGTATCAGTATCGGGTGATTTTCTGCTGATATTACCAATACTTAAAAATTTATTATGTTGTGTATCTCACTCTGCAAGTTATTCTGTTTAGCAGAATTTGAACGTTTTATAGTGATAAAAATGAATTGATGATGCCAAATTATGTAGTATAGATACAGCACATGGAGTCCATTGTGCGTTGTAGTAGAATATATTCTTTGCTAATAAGTCACCACTGCTACCATACATGTATGAGACAGGTTGGTAGTGGACTCCAGGAACTGCTACATCCATCACCTCAGAGAGAGAGAGAGAAGACATGACAAGATAAGACTGCCTACTGCTTGCTCACTCGCATGCTAAAGACATGCATTTATCTGTGCTTTTGTGTATTTTTTAAATTTCTTTGTGTGTGTGTGTGTGTGTGTGTGGTTGGTTGGGTGGATGGGTGGGTTGATAAATGGATGGTGTGTACAGTGGAGACTAAATACTCAAATGTCTTAAGAGTCAAACTTTTCATTACTCAAACGCAAAAGTTCAATTTAATACAGGGGATCCTCGTGATTCGACCGTTCGCAGTTCGAATTATTGCCAATTCGAACTCAGTTAATTAATACCCAATCCTCAAGGTTCGACTGACTGACTCACCAATTTGACATTCATATCTTGCGTGCCACCCACCCAGTCAAAATCCGCCGCAACCCCAAATTCGCCGCAAACCCGCCAGGCAGAAGTGTAAACTGTTGCTACCCTGTGTCAGCGCTAAGGTGGTGTCACACTAACACTTTTCCGTCAACTTTTTGTCAACTTTTGTCAACGCCGGTCATCACACACAAGCTTGCTTCTGCTTTTGTCGCTTACGTCAACTGTAAACAAACATGGTGCCCCCTTCACCCCCAGCAAGCCGTTGCTATTTTTGGCCTTTAATGCTCCCTATGAGAAACTCTTCAGACAGCTTTGTCCACTCGTAAACAACTGTGCTGCTCATCTTGGCCAGTTGTTCTTTGGAAGTTCTGCCTTGGAGCATCGCAGTCCCAGACAAATGTAAACAAACAATTGAACTACTTTTCACTGTTAGGCTAGGACAGAGAAAATATATATATATATATATATATATATATATATATATATATATATATATATATATATATATATATACAAATATAGCTACATCTACTTATCAAGATTCCTTTGATTTGAGATTATAGCATCATTCCAATTAACAAGAAAATTAATTTTATTATAAGAGTGTTAATTAGAAACCATAGATCTTAATTTGACTAAAAATTGATGCTAAAGGAAAACGTGCATTTCGTCTGACTCAAGACGATGGAAAGCCACCTCCAGCCTCAACCCTAAGAACAATAATTTCCTGCCTTTCAAAGATAAGTTTGAGCTTATAAGAAAGTGTGAGGCAGGTATAGTTCACAGTGTTGTTGCAGTGCAAATGGGTGTCCCTAGATCATCATGTCAACAATTTGGAAGAACAGGGACAAGTAGCGTGAGACTGCTGCATCATGCAAGTGTTTATTTCCAAAAATGTACTGTACAGCACCCTTATGAGTTTAATAAAAAAAAAAGTTAGATATAAATGAAGCCTTTAATAGTACTGATTTAGTCTAAGTTGGTATTTTTAGAGGTTATAGTGATGTTTTGAAGGGGTCTGGGCTGCAGGTTGGTCTCTATCCTCCCTAATTCTTAAGTATCTTATGGGAAAAATTGCTTCACGATTCGAATAAACGCTGATTCGACTGATGAAAAACCATCCTAACCCCGTCGAATTGCGAGGATCCCCTGTACTCGAAAAAGTGCCTGACAGTCGAACATCCACGTATGTGGTTGTAAACAAAGGCTCTCTGTCCTCTCCCTCCCACTCCGCTGCTTGTGCTGCCGCGGTCATCAGAATAACTTTGTTGTGCATTTTGTCTTTAGTTGTTCATTTATAAATTTACATTAACACCAAAGTCTTTCTAGTAGTGAAAATATCTGGTAATCAAACAGCCACACACATGATAATAAACAAAGCTCTGGCCTCTCCCTCCCCGCTGCTGCCATTGTCCCATACTGATACCGATGTTACCGGATATCAAAAACGGTATTTCCGTATACTAGATACTGGTGCACATCCTTAGTTCTGTCGCAGTCATGAGAAAAACAACAGTTCTGTGTTCTCTAGTTTTTCATTTAGAAATTTACATTGGCACCAAAGAGGCTTATTAGTGGTGAAATTAAGAAATCTAGTGAGACTGTAAGTGTTAATGAGCCATAGTCCTCCACTAATGGGTTCACAAGAATCACACCAGACGTTTTCATGCATGGTGACTCGTCCTCTGACGACCTCTCTCCTCCTCCCCACCCTTCTTCCCTCCTCTTCTACGTTATCCATCACCAGCCTTCACTTACATTGTGGAGAAATCAAAATTATATAAAAAATACATTGAAATTTTTTTAAATGAGTTTTGGTTAGAATGAATTACCTGATTTATAGGTATCAGTAGTTGAATTTTTTGATGCTCGAACAGCCATTTGGAACTAATTATTGAGTCTTCACTTTATATACACACATATATATTTAAATATGCATGCATACAGTTTACTGGCTCTATGACAGGGTGAGCTCTCTCTATGGATGTTGAATGTTTACTGACAGCGTCACACTTACAGACAGGTAGCGCACCTAGCCACACCATAATAATAATAATGTGTTGTCATTTAGGCTAACAGAAACCATGACATTGATAAATACTCTTTATCTTAAGCTAGCCAATCATAGCCCTCACAGCTAATTTTATAAAATTAAAGTTACATGAAAAGGTGGGAGCCAGTCTCTCCATTATAGCATTCTCCCATATACCTCTGTCTGACTATACTTGGGTCATTCTAAACTGGCTGTTTAGGTGTCTTTTTCTCATGTTTCTATATAAGTGAGTGTATTTCTGAAATCATTCTAACATGTTCCACATCTTTGTTGAGGTAAAAATCAAGGTGTGTTTTCTGTATAGACTGGTGGGTCAGGTTTAGTGGAGTATTGGGAAGGTCACACTCCTGTGCTCATATGGTACATTTAGGATGAGGGAGACCTTTATACATAAAGCATGCCTTGATTTTAATTTCAAAGGTAATTTGGAACAAAAGTTAGAATAATTTGGGAATAATTTTAGAAATACAGTAAGTCCTCGTTATACGGTACATATGGGTTCCTGAAAACCTTACCACAAATCGAAATTACCGTATACCAAATCCATTATAATATGTAATAATAGGGAATGCGTTCCAGCACATCAAAAGTCTCCCCTACAGAAATGAAAATACAGGTAACTTGATTTACGCGATAGATGTGTTTCAAGAGGCTTCGCGTATATCAAAATTCGCGTAAAACAAACATGTAATTCTCATAAGAAACAATAGATAATAAATAGGGGGAATGTGGGATGTGGTCAAAAAAAAATTTGTACAAAATATTTATTTGGCTAAATTAACATGTTTATTATTTACCATTCTAAATACTAGAAGTGTATTTAAAGTAAAGGGAAAAGCAAGAAATAATAAGTGAAAGCAAAAAATAATAAGAGAAAACAACAAAACAAAGAATACGTAAACAAAACACTCACTGCGTCACTGCCTTCACCACTCACACCACAGTCAGTCACCATCTTCCTCTGAGCTTTACCACTTTATAAAAAATCCACTTATCAAAAATAACCCCATATGCAGAAGAAGATGATGGATGTTTTGGGGCCATCTTGGAGAATTATAGGCAGATTGAAGAGATTCCATCTGTACTCAGTGCTGGCAGACTGCACATGAGACACGAGAAGAGCGGGAGCTGGATCCAAAATTCTATAACAACGTCAGAGCAACCTCCTGCCATGAAATGGCATCCATGAATGCTTGGAGGGACGGTAACGAGGTTGCTCTCAGGTTGCTGGTAACACCACCTCTCCAGGTGGTGTTACTGTCTTATATGCATTTATGTTCACAAAACATTTCTATTAGCTTTTTACAAACCTTGCTCCCAAGAAAGGATTGTTTTGTAATGCATAATGTGAAAGCTTACATGGAATACCAAAAAATAAAGCAGAGATGAGATCGCCCACAGACGAGGCGGAGACTTGCAGTGACTCGGCTGCTTCTTCATCTTCTTGTGACTCTTAGCTTGCATGTTGTCTTTCACGATATTTATGTTTCCACTCCTCTATTGCCTGCTATAATGGATATCATATCTTAGTATTCATATACGCTCATGCCATGAGAATAACCTCGACTCTGTGGCACTGAGTGATAGTGAATTACTAATGAAATACCACGGTATTTCATTAGTAATTCACTATCACTCAGTGCCACGGAGTCGAGATTATCCTCATGGCATGAGCGTATATGAATACTAAGGTATGATATCCATTATAGCAGGCAATAGAGGAGTGGAAACATAAATATCGTGGTGAAAGACAACACTCAAGCTAAAAGGGTCACAAGAAGAAGAAGCGGCGGAGTTGCCATGAGTCTCCGCCTCATCTGTGGGCGATCTCATCTCTGCTTTATTTTTTGGTATTCTATGTAAGATTTCACTTTATGCATTACAAAACAATCCTTTCCTAATAGAAATGTTGTTTTGTAAACATAAATGCATATATAAGACAGTAACACCACCTGGAGAGGTGGTGTTACCAGCAACCTGAGAGCAACCTTGTTGCCGTCCCTCCAAGCGTTCATGGATGCCATTTCACGGCAGGAGGTTGCTCTGACGTTGTTAAAGTTTCTTGGATCCAGCTCCTGGCAGCCAATGAGCACTTTTAGGAAGGCTACCAACCTCCACCCACCAACAGCAACGAATCTTTGTGGATGCTATTTTACGAAGGTTGGTATGTGAGCAGGAGGTTGCTATGGAGGTTGTCTGTACCAACATAGACAACAACTTGCTTCTTTGATCTGGCCCCAGAGCTCCCACCTATCGGCCAGCTGTGGAACTCTCTGGCACGCAGTTTGAAATTGCATCTGGCGCTCAATTTGAAAATGCTGTTGGGCCAAATTGCGTATAAGCAAACCGATCACACAAATTAAATTGATTATATTTTTTCAGTCGCGTTATAACAAAAACGCATAAAGCAAACACACATAAATCGAATAAACAAAATGTTTTTATTCACCTTTCACTCGCCATGTATTCTATCAGATGATGTCCTTCCCGAGGCTAAGGAACAGTAGGGATTTAAGCCCTTACTCATTTTCTGCTAAGTGGGCAGACTACTTCTCTTTCACTTTGCCTTGTCAACTCCAGCAGTGTCTGCAGAACGTTTTGGGGCCATGATAATATCCACAAAAAACACACGTAAAGATTTCACTTGTGTTCATTGGGAAATGCGGGAAGAGACTGATTGTTGTTGTGACATCATCCACATCACACTTCCCGCGCCACCCCAGCTTAGTGCTCACTGACAGCTGACTTTTGGCGGGACGTTCGGGCACTTTGGCCTGACGCCTGAGGTTTCCTGTTGTTTATATATCGCTTGTGGACACTGGGCTAGCTGGAGTGTTCATCAAATTCTCCACAGTGCTGTAAACAACTAAACATGCCGAACAATTGCTCAGTGTTTGGATGCAATAACACAAAAAGAAAAACTGCAGGTTTAGGCACGACATGAGCAGATACTGTATCTGTGAATTTTTCTTACCGTATATCGAATCGAGGGTAGTAATTTCCAAATACTGTAACTGAATTTACCGGATAAAGAAGTAACTTATAATGAGGACTTACTGTACACCAATTTATATAGAAACAGAAGGAGAGAAAGAAAGGCAGAGACAGAGAATAAAGGAGATGAAGCAGGCGTGGAGAGTAAAGACAAGCCTATGATCTGTGGAGAAGTGGCAATAATGGGGGAATCTGGTGAAGCCTTACATCCCACACCTAGAACAGCCACCCAAGCCTATCATGTTAAGGCTCCCCAGGGCCAGTAATATACTTGTGACAATATGTAGTCATCAAGAAAAGAAAGTACAATAATGCATATTCCTGCTATTTTGGAGTTCAGAAACATCTGGAACTGTGCAGAACAGGGATTATGCCATGATTCAGTTTTGTGTATTTGGAGGGGACCCACATTATGTAAGACTTATTCAATCTTTGAATGTTATCCCATTGAAGAGTATCAATGAAAGACACACTGTGTGGGCTTAACTACACAAGCTTAAGAAACTCCCTTAAAATGTAAATGTGGTGCAATAAGAATACACAACAGAACCAGACTGAGAAGGATGCTATTTAGATGCAGGAAGAGTAGATAGGAACTAGGGGAAATCCTGGAGGAGTTAAGTAGTGTGGAGTCTAGTGGTGGCCAATCACCAGATGCCAGGTTGTGTGTATAAGGATACCAATACCTGCCCATTGGCACCAGCAATTTTTCCTTTTCTATTTTATTTATTTTTTTCTTTTCAGAATGAGTGAGCTTATTTCAATTTATAATTTGAATTTTTCTATTTATTATCTTTAATGTGCAACCAGGAAACAGCTCAATAGAATGTTTAAAAGTTATTATTTCTCTTCTTACCTTTGCTTTGTGATACAAGAAGATACTTACACCAAGGAATGTCTAGATAGCATGAAGAGATGAAGAACAACAATCGAAATGATGGTCTGAGCACAGGAGTGTGTGGACACATGATGGTGGCTGGGCTGGAATAAGGCAGTGTTGCCAGTGGTGTGGTGTGCAAGTCTTATGCATGGAATGGTAGTGCAGGTCTACAGTAAGTTAGGGGAGCATGTTTGGTGCTCAATGAAAAAAAAAAAAAAAAAAAAATATATATATATATATATATATATATATATATATATATATATATATATATATATATATATATATATATATATAAAAAAAAAGTTAAAATTAATAAATAGATAAGTAAATAAAAAGTTTACTATTGCATAAAAATGGAGCTACATTGATGAAACCAGCAACGAGCTGTGGTCCTCTGTACCTACACAGTCTAAACAGGATCTTCTGATGAGTTTTGCGTCAGTTTGCTCATTCAATACGTCCTTTCTGAATGAACAGTATCAAAGTAGGAGGTTGCTGTGAAACAGCCATCTATGTAGTGGTGGTGTTGGTCATTAGCCACTAAGTTGGGCTGGATGGATGGATGGGACCAGAATAATCCATTTTGCATTGATTTGTATGGGAAAATAGTTTGTTTCTGAACAATTCTGAACAATTTGGATTTTGAACTACTTTCTGGAATGAATTAAGTTTGAGAACTAAAGTTTCACTGTACGTATATAATTATATATATATATATATATATATATATATATATATATATATATATATATATATATATATATATATATATATATTTATATTCTCATTATGTGTAGAGGGATTGTTTGCAAAATGGACATAGAGAATATTTATTAACTTGATTTTAATCACCAGGCTAATGCCACTGGACGCAGTGCTAAGACAGTGCGAGAGTTCTTGGAGAAGCACTATTCTGATGATGCAGTATCCACTGAGGAAGGAGCCATCAAACTGGTGGTGAAGGCTCTGCTGGAGGTGGTGCAGTCAGGAGCCAAGAATGTGGAAGTGGCTATCATGAGGCCCAACCAGCCCATGAGAGTAAGTTTATGCTTGTATTTTTGTATCATTTGTCTGTGTAGGGAATTGTTGAAAGGATAAGTGGGAAATCTCCCTGGCCCAATTATTCTCTCAGAAAAGGAATCCTTCATCATCCACTGATTATAACTTTGTGTATCTTTGTATAATTGTCTTTTATTTTGTGAGCCGTTGCTTATATTTCCTTATTCTCTCCTGTACTTCAGGCTGTTGTCTTTTGTGTGCCATGTTGCTCTAGATATTTTTCTTCACTGAGTAATAGCAGGAAATACAAGTAAAATTGCCTTCATTTCTAGAAATGTATTTTTTATGCAATGTATGATTTTTCCAGATGCTGGATATTGATAGCCTAGAGAAAATTGTTGGAGAAATTGAAAAGGAAAAGGAAGAAGAGGCAGAGAAGAAGAAACAAAAGAAATAATATGATGCCATGGTGATGTAGCTTAAGCAGTTTAATCATTTTGTGTGGAAGTAAATATTTCCTTATTGCAATGAATATTCAAATTTGTTTTCTGTTTTTTTTTTTCCATAAATATGTATTGTAACAACTTTTAAGTGTATAATTCCATTCCTTCTCATTCAAATATTTAGTAAATTGCAGCATTCTTGCATTGATTTACAATAAGATCAATGGACATACACATGTTTACAAATTACAAAAGTTGGAAAGTTATTGGTTTTAATGAAAACTGACATCATGCATAGTTGTTGAAATTTGCAAGTTCTTTTCAACCTTTAATACAAATATATTAGTTTACATCCATCTCTTCAGAAAAAAAAAAAAGTAATCAAGGAACAGTGCATAACAAGTCTAGATTAATTCATGAGTGGTGTAATTACACCATAACATCTGAATTTCATGAGTTTTCTTTTTAAGTCTACATATATAATATATAATGGATATGTTGGTCCCAGCAAGTGTATTCAGCCTTTGTGTTTCAGGGGAAGGCACTTAGATAGCTTCAGAAGTTAAGTTTCTTGCAGTTCCTCCCCTAAAAAATTTAGGCTTCTTTATCATCAGGTCTATCAATTCTAATTCTAATGCAAGAAAAGATTTTGATTTTAATGACATTTCTTCAGTTCAGTGATCAAGATTTACAAATTTCAATGCAATCACATTAAAGTCAGTATCATTCACTAATTTGCCATTTATCATAAGTCTTTCAGGGAAAAATGAATATAGATACAATACAATAAATCATTAGATGTGGTAAAGACGACCATGTTAAGTACAGGACCACCACAATGAGTTGCTTGTCCATTCATTCAACATTCAGACGTTCAAATTTATATTCTGTGCTTTGAGCATCATGGTATGAGGAATTAATACTTTGCTTTTATATTAGTCATTGAAACCATTAACTGGCCTGTCTGCAACAGATTGCAGTAAACCTTGTAGATACTATTTAAACATGTCAAAATAAATAGAATATTTACTTATCTAATGATGAAATCTTCATTATTATTATTATCATCATCATTATATGAGATCTACTACTCGGCACATACCACATGTTTATTCTACAAGTTGTATGAAAAAAATAAAGTATTTTCAGTAGGTTGAACTGACTGAAGAAGGGACATTATCACACTTCATTTTTAATACTGCTTATACTTACCTGTCAGAAAAATGACAACGTACTGAGCATTATATATTATGGTTCACAAGTTCCACTGCAGAAAGGCCAATTAATGAAAATTTGTTTGCCATGTCACAGCAAAATTCCATTTCTTACTGGATTTACACTTTACATATATACAAAAAAATTATTATGGAATACTCAATATATACAAACACATATCTAAATCATTTATATATATTAAACTATATTAATATAGATAATATAAAATACAAACACTATTGCAGATCAAAGAGCTTAGCCATTATGGGCAGCCATGAGATGCTTTGGCACATACAGGGATAATGTCTTCTTTGGTATTGACATCTTCTTTGCGACTTCTTCAAGAATTGCTAGGCCCGTCAGTGTCTCATGTGGTAAATCCACACCTTTGTTGATATTGCTGAGTTAGGAAGGAAAGAAAACCCATTGTAAATTCTGCCTAATGTGAACCACAATTTCATATTTTTGTATTATGGAATGCAGTCTCATTGGATATCAATATATGTGAAAAATATAAAATCATCCATGCTATGGTCTTACTTGGCAGCAGTGTGTGCACTATATGAGGTAATGCACTGGGCCAGAAGCTGCAGGAAGCGCAGAGTGTGATCTTGGTGGTACTGCCGCAACACAGTCACCAGACCCACCACAAATGGCTCCCCATCCACACCTTCATTGCCTCGGATACTAGCAAGGCCGCCTGCACAACAGATAATGTTTATGACTAAGAAACATATTCTATGAATATTTAAGTTCTTTTGAGTCAATGGTCACCCAAAATCTCCAAAATAATATAGCCCCACTTCACTATAATCACTACTACTATTTTCTTAATGTGCGAGTGACCACTCAATTCCTTACCTTCAAAATTTTATGTGAGTTAAGAACAACAGCTTCAAAGATGAAATGATGGCTAATATGAGGGATAGACATAGAAAAGACAGGATAATGGATGGGTACATGGCTTAGAAAAGACAGAATAATGGATGGGTGCATGGCTCAGTGAGATGACAAAAAGAAACTCACCAATCTGCTTGGAGAGATGCATCTTGGAAAACTGCGACACTACTGTGAGTAACAGTAGGAGTGCAAGAGGTGGGAGGGCATGTGTTGTGATATATATCCTGTCAAGAGGCTGGGTCATGCCACACCATTCCAGAAAGACACTCAGCTCACTGGTCAGGGCACCGTCCTCATCAGGGTAAGGACGGGTTGGATCAGTGTAGTGTTGTTTTACATCTGCCATCAGAGACCTAGGAATAAACCATATTAAAAACTCTTACTTTTCAAAAGGAATACACAATTGTATTTTAACTGTGTAGAAAAAATATATACGAGGAAAAATTCGAAAGTATCCAAACAGGAATTAAACTAAACATACTCATTCATGGTAGTGAGTGCTGCAGCAAGATATTTGGCATCAAATTTGCATGAGGAGTTTAGACGGCTGGCAGCATGGAGTCTTAGGATCTGCATCTGTCCAACTCTCATGATATGGTCAACAATGAGAGTACATAGCTTGTTTGTGCGCTGAGCCCAACCTGTGTACTGCCGCACTGGCTGAGCTAGAGCAGAGAAAAATTACATCAATAAAATTAACAAAAGATGGATCAAAGCAAACTAAACATGAAATTCAAACTTTTATCTCTATCTCAAGGTATCTTCTCAGTATAATTTTTTTCCATTAAATCTATAATTTGTCATCACATACACAAAAAGTATTTTCTAAACATCAGAGCTGTCACCTAAGAAAACAGAATGTAAGACTATTCTAATGAAACAATGAATATAAATAGAGGAAGAAAGAGTTTGGAAAATAAGAGGCAGGTTGAAGGGAGAGTAAGGGGATAGGAGCAATCAAAGAGGAAACAAAAGGACATAAGTAAATGCCATTCTCTATCCCCTTAGGAAGTTTTCAAGAACAGGTGACATACACAGTGTGTAACATAAGTTTGCTGTTATTGCTAAAGCTGAAAGTAAGAAGAAAATGTTCAATATACATGCATTTTGAGGCTTTGTTTAGCTATAGGATGATTTATGAATTAGAGGTAATGGTCAGCCAGCTATATTGGTGGAATATGTTGACAAGGGATGTCTGATGATATTGTAAGTTATTTAGCATCCATTTCTACAAGTTTTGAGCTAATGAGATAAATAGCATTGACACGACAGACAGGTGATTTATAAATAAACATTACATGATGATAGCATGGCTGTAATTATTTGTTTATTTTTTTATGCAAGAGGGAGAACTGCCAAGGAAGAAGAAGAAAAAAAAAAAAAAAAAAAAAAAAAACTGGAACTGCAGTTTCCCTAGAAGATCTGAGAATCAGCCAAAAGCCAGGGACAAATGTCATGACACCTCTCTCTTAAAAGAAGTCAAGTTGTAGGAAGATGGAAATACAGAAGCAGGTAGGGAGTTCCAGAGTTTACCAGTGAAAGGTATGAATGATTGAGAATACTGGTTAACTCTTGTATTAGAGGGTTGGACAGAATAGAAATGAGAGGAAGAAGAAAGCCTTGTGCAGTGAGGCCGCAAGAGGAGGGGAGGCATGCAGTTAGCACGATCAATAGAGCAGTTAGCATGAAAACAGCAATAAAAGATAGAAAGGGATACAACATTTCGGTGGTAATAAAGAAGCTGAAGACAGTCAGTCAGATGAGGGGAGTTGATGAGACAAAAAGCTTTTGATTCCACCCTATCAAATAAAGCTGTATGAGTGGAACCCCCCAAACATGCAAAGAGTACTCCAAACAAGGACAGATAAAGACCTCATACAGAGTTAGCAGTTGGAGGGGTGAGAAAAACTGGTGGAGATGCCACAAAACATCTAACTTCATAAAAGCTGTTTTAGCAAGAGATGAGATGTGAAGTTTCCAATTAAGATTATAAGTAAAGGGCAGACTGAGGATATTTAATGTGGAAGAGGGAGACAGTTGACTATCATTGAAGAAGAGAGGATAGTTGTCTGGAAGGTTATGTCGAGTTGATAGGTGGAGGAATTGAGTTTTTGAGACATTGAAAACTACTAGGTTATCTCTGCCCCAATCAGAAAGCTTAGATATCAGAAGTCAGGCATTCTGTGTCATCCTTGCGTGATCTGTTGACTTCCTGAAGAGTTAGTTGTCTCTGAAAGGACGTGGAAAGATGTAGGGTGGTATCATCAGCGTAGGAGTGGATAGGGCAAGAAGTTCGGTTAAGAAGGTCATTAATGAATAATTGAAAGAGTGGGTGATAGGACAGAGCCCTGAGGAACACCACTGTTAATAGATTTAGAAGGACAGTGGCCATCTACCACGGCTGCAATAGAATGGTTGGAAAGGAAACTTGAGATAAAGTTGCAGAGAGAAGGATAGAAACTGTAGGATGTCAGTTTGGAAATCAAAGCTCTATGCCAGACTCTATCAAAAGCTTTTGATATGTCTAATGTGACAGCAAAAGTTTCACCGAAATCTCTAAAAGAGGATGTTAGTAAGGAAAGCCAGAAGATCACCATACTGGTGATCAGATAGAAGATTGTGAAGTGACAGATATTTAAGAATCTTCCTATTCAGGATATATTCAAAAACTTTAGACAAGCAAGAGATTAAAGCTATAGAACAGTAGTTTGAGCGATTAGAACAGTCACCCTTTTAGGAACAGGCTGAATGTAGGCAAACTTCCAGCAAGAAGGAAAGGTAAAAGTTGAGAGACATAACTGAAAGAGTTTGGCAAGGAGCAACCACAGAAGACAGTTTTTGAGAACAATAGGAGGGATCCCATCAGGTCCATAAGCCTTCCAAGGGTTTAGGCCAGAGAGGGCATGGAAAACATCATCACGAGGAATTTTGATTGAAGACATGAAATAGTCATAGGGAGGAGAGGGAGGGACAAGCCCAGAATCATCCAAGGTGGAGTTTTTAGCAAAGGTTTGAGAGAAGAGTTCAGTTTTAGAGACAGATAAGATGGCAG
Organism: Portunus trituberculatus; assembly: GCF_017591435.1. Classification (NCBI taxonomy): domain Eukaryota; kingdom Metazoa; phylum Arthropoda; class Malacostraca; order Decapoda; family Portunidae; genus Portunus; species Portunus trituberculatus. The sequence goes on along the minus strand of NC_059278.1, from coordinate 11,569,184 downwards.
TGATGCCATCAGGATGAAATATAGGAGGGAAAGATGAAGAAGTGAGGTTAGTGGAGATGTTTTTGGCCAGAAGTCATGAGGGGAGTTAGAGTTTGAAAGATTTTGACATTTTCTATTTACGAAGGAATGTTTGGCAAGTTGAAGAACAGACTTGGCATGATTCCAGGCAGAAATATAAAGTGTGTGAGATTCAGGAGAAGGAAGGCTCAAGTACCTTTTGTGGGCAACCTCCACTTAACGAAGGGGTTACGTTCCTAAAAAAAACTTCGTTAAGCAAACCGATTATAACAAGTTTAACCCGACTTGAACTTCCATTGATAGTAAACAAAGCGAGAGTGCATCATAGTATAGTGAAAGGTTTAATAAAAGTAAAAATTATGAAATTAAACATTTAGGCAGTTTAATTTATGTCATTATAATGTACACTAATGTATGTATGTATGATGATCTTAAATTTATGAAGGGAGGGAGAGTGGAGTGGGAAAGACACTAACTGGCAACCTGTGGAATGTAAACAAAGGGCGCATCATTGTATCACATACAAAACTTATGTACCACATTTCCACACGGCTTTCCATTTTATCCATTGTAGAGTCACGAGTTCAGGTGGTTCTTTTAGCTTGCAAGGAAGATATGGTCTCACCAGCCTTCTGACTTCTCTACTATTTTCAAGTCTGCTGACTTGAAAATAGTAGAGACAGTAGATGGAGTCAAGATGGTGGTGAGCAATGCTATTAGTTTTCTCACCTCTCTTGTGTCTGTGAATAATATCCAGCTTCACTTTGAGAGTAAGGGACTTCCTGGTCTTTTTAGCAATGCTAGACGACATTGCAGGGCATTTCGGTGGGCCGGCGTGGTACAGTGGATCCGTGCGTGCTTTGGGATCTGAGGGGTCTCCAAGCGCACGGGTTCGAATCCTGTCTACGGTCTGAGTGTAGGTTGGGCTTCCTCACTTGGGGCAATGGTTTCCTAGCGGGTGGGCTTTGAAATAGGAGGTACCCTTAATAAGTATCCCCTTTAGCCCATAAATTCCCAGGAAAAGCCCACATGATATAAAAAAAAAAAAAAAAAAAAACTTGAGCGAGGGAAGACGAGCTGCTGATGACCCTGTTATTATTTTGAACAGGGGGAGTGCGTGGTGAACGTGTTGTCCACCAGAGGCTCTGGTGTATTCAAAAGCCTGTCGGCTTGCGTGATATGGCGGTGCTTTCAAACTTGAAAAAAAATTACCTGCATAAAATTTTGTTAAAGCGAGTTTGGTGTTCATTAAATGAGCAGATGGTAATAAAATGAAACCTTCGTTGTAGCAAAGTTTTGTTGTATGAACCTTCGTTAAGCAGAGGTTGCCTGTATAGCATGAGAATAGGCTGTGGTAAACCAAGTTTTAGAAGGTTTAGGATGAGAAAAAGAATGAGGAATGTGCACCTTCCTGCTAGACACTATCACCTATGTTATGCATTCAGCAAACAGATAGGTCTCTGACACGGATACAGTAATCATTCCAAGGAAAATCAGCATAATGCCTCCTCAGGTCACCCCCCCTCTGGCAGAGGTAAAACGCCAGAGGCACCTCCGCTTTGGGGGATCCCTGAGGAGGGATTGGAGAAATAGGACAAGATACAGAAATGAGATTGTGATCGGAGGAGCCCAACGAAGATAGGATAACAGCATAAGTTGAAGGATTAGAGGTAAGGAAAAGATAAAAAATGTTGGGCATATCTCCGAGAGAGTCAGGGATATGAGCAAGGTGTTGCACCAGTTGCTCTAGGTCATGGAGATAGCAAAGTTGAAGGCTAGTTCACCAGGATGGTCAGTGAAGGGAGAGATGGAGATCTCCACAAAAAAATGTGCTTCACTTTGGAAGTTAAATAGTCAAAGAATTTACTATAGTCAGAGGAGTTAGGGGAGAGATAGACAGCACAGATAAATTTAGTCAGAGAGTGACTGTTGAGTCTAAGCCAGATGGTGGAAAACTCAGAAGATTCAAGAGCGTGGGCACGAGAGCAAGTTAAGTTGTTGCGCACATAGATGCAACATCCAGCTATGAAATGAAAATGAGAAGAGAGAAAGTAGGAAGAAACAAAGAAGGGGCTACTGTCAGTTGCCTTGGACAGCTGTGTTTCGATGAGGAAAAGAAGATGAGGTTTAATAGAGGAGAGGTGGTGTTCTACAGATTGAAAATTAGATCTAAGACTGCGAATGTTGCAGAAGTTAATGAAGAAAAGTTGAGGGAGGTGTCAAGACATTTTGGGTTGCCAACGAGAGAGCAATCCAACCTGGGGACATTTTCTGGTCAAAAGGGAACTCCAAGGCTGGATTTGGAGTCGCCATTTTTTTATTTTGATTTTTAAGTGAAGTGTGTGGTAAGTAAATATAGTTTTGTGAGAAGTAGGAGAATTGTCTTTGGAGGACAGGCTGTGACTGCCTTCTGGAGTTTTGAGACATAAAGGAAAACGTTCAGCGAGATCACAACTAGCTTTAATAGAGAGTTTACAACACCCCATAAACTAGTGCTATTAGTGACAAATAAAGTTCGTTAATGCGATAAACAAGGGACCAGGAACGTTTTGGATTATAAGCATGTACCCCTGAAAATGCCACCCTTGCCAGGACCTCCATATAACTTTCAAAAATTTTTGGCTTCACACATCCAATGATTTTTTTATGTTGCTTACATTTCTCTGGTGAGATGTGTAGTGAATTGATTGATGTGCTACATAATTTCCCTCACTAATGGATTTTTTTAAAGTTATGACTCTTTTCAACTTATGCCTACCTCTCATCACCAATGATCTTGGGAGACCCATGGGAAATCAGAGTTTTTGGGTGAGGAAGCATTGAATCTAGTAATGTGCATTGCAGAAGGGGATCGGAAATGGAAATCAACAAAATCACATCAAAAATTTCTGAAAACACATGAATTACACTTTTGACGGTGGTGGTGGTGGTTTTGTTATTGGTGAGCAATTTTGCCAACGATTCACTACACTGATTTGTTTCGTGTAGTTGGATTTTTTTAACCCTCATATTCTAGTGTATAATTAGGTTAAGGCTAAGTTAGGTTATAGCTCACTGCATGTCTCACTAGAAAAAACATAAGCCACATGAGACAGTCATTGGATGGGTGAAATCGAAAACTGACCATAGCTTCTTATGCAGATGACATTACTAGTGCATGCATACATCCAAAGGTAAACTCATCCTATAACCTCTTACAAACATTTCTTACCAGAGTTCAAGCCTTTAGCACCACAAATAGACTTAACATAGCTCCTAACAAATCAACAAGTACTCTTATCATGATAATCACCAAAACCAATACTCACAATAAATAACAATGTGATTCCTTGCACACAAGTAACTGAAGTCTGGATGTAACACACTATTCCGCACTATTCAAATAACACACTTATCAATAGAAATTCATTACTGTACTCCACTTTCTATTGTTACTGACCTTATAGGGCAGGGGAGCATTGGTAGCAGTGTCTACTTCTACCACTCACCCCTAGGGTGCATCTGGCGCCTAGTTTGAATTTGCAGAGACCTAATTTTGGTCGTAAATTAATTTTTTCACCTAACCTTAAAAAATTCAGACTGTTGGAATATTCAGATTATTGGTGTTTAACTTAATGGACTTATACTGTAATGTGCTACATGACATCTTACCTGCTCAGGTTGAGAGGGGGAAGAAGTGAGGCTAGCAACAAACCAGCTGATTACTAATCAGTCACTTCCAGTTTCATGTCAAGACAGAGACAGTGAATACATTTTAGATTGTAAGGTATGATTTTGAGAGAGAAAAAGTGTTGAAAATGTTTACAGTAAGATGGTAGGAATATGTGAACATGATATTGGTACAACATAAAACACCTGTCTGGTCTGACCATTGTACAGTATTTGTTGATCTACCTTACTCAAACTTTATCTTCATGGTTAAACAAGGTCTAAAAATGCATATGTATATAGAAAATTTTCCACTTGGAATAACCAGTACTTTTATGATTAGCAATATCCAGAGAAAAAAACTTGTCTTTCACCCTGTAAAAAAGTAAAGTTCTCCAATTTCTCTTCAGGGTCTCCCAAAAGCAGAGGTGCCTCTGGTATTTAGCCTCTGCCAGTTGGAGGGACCTGAGGAGGTATTATGCTGATTTTCCTGGGAATGATTACTGTTTATGGAAATAGTAATCAGTTTATGGAAACAGTAATCAGAGACCCATCTGTGTGTGCTGAACCCATAATAGAGGTGATAGTGTCTGGCATGGAGGCATAGATTCCTCATTTTTTTCTCATCCTAAACCTTCTAAACCTTGATTTAACACAGCCTGTTCTTGTGCTTTACATGATAGAGAGGTTGCCCACAAAAGGTACTTGAGCCTTCCATCTCCTGAATCTCATGCACTTTATATTTCTGCCCAGAATCATGCCTAGACTGTTCTTCAACTTGCCAAATACTCCTTCATAAAAAGAAAACGTCAAAATCTTTCAAACTACAACTTCTCTCAAGACTTCTGGTATCTGGCCAAAAACATCTCCAACAACTTAACTTCTTCATCTTTCCCTCCTTCATTTCATCCTGATGGCAACACTACCATATCAGCTGTCTCTAAAGCTAAACTCTTCTCTTAAACCTTTGCTAGCAACTCTTTCTTGGATGATTCTGGGATTGTCCCTTCCTCTCCTCCTATCTCTGACTATTTCATACCTTAAATTAAAATTCTTCGTAATAATGTTTTCCATGCCCTCCTGAACTAAACCTACGGAAAGCCTATGGACCTGATGTGGTGCCTCCATTCGTTCTCAGAAACTGTTTCCATGCTTGCACCTTGCCTGGCCAAACTCTTTCAAATATTCCTATCAACTTCTACCTTTCCTTCAAGCTGGAAGCTTGAAGGAAAGCCTACATTTAGCCTGTTCCTAAGAAGGGTGACCATTCTAATCTCTCAAACTACCATCCTATAGCTTTAATTTCTTGCTTGTCTAAAGTTTTTTAATCTAATCTATCCTCAATAGGAAGATTCTCAAATATCTGTCACTTCACAATCCCCTATCTGAATCACCAGTATGGCTTCTGTCAAGGCTGCTCTACTGGTGATCTGGTTTTCCTTACTCAGTCTTGCTCCTCTTTTAGAGATTTCGTGAAACTTTTGCTGTTGCATTAGGCATATCAAAAGCTTTTGATAGAGTTTGGCACAAAGCTTTGATTTCAAAATTGCCCTCCAATGGTTTCTATCATTCTCTCTGTAACTTTATCTCAAGTTTCCTTTCTGACCATTTTATTGCTGCTGTGGTAGACAGCCACAGTTCTTCTTCTAAATATGTCAACAGTGGTGATCTCAGGGTTCTGTCCTGTCATCCATTCTCTTTCAATTATTCATTAATGATCTTCTTAACCAAACTTCTTGCCCTATCCACTCCTACGCTGATGATACCACCCTACATCTATCCAAGTCTTTTCAGAGATGGCCAACCCTTCAGGAAGTTGACAAATCATGCAGGGATGCCACAGAACATCTGACTTCTGATCTTTCTAAGATTTCTGATTGGGGCAGAGAAAACTTAGTAGTGTTCAATGCCTCCAAAACTGAATTACTCCATATATCAACTTGACACCTTCCAGACAACTATCCCCTCTTCTTCAATGACACTCAGCTGAATATCTTTGGTTTGTCCTTTACTCATACTCTAAATGGGAAACTTTATGTCTCATCTCTTGCTAAAACAGCATCTATGGAGTTAGGCATTCTACAGTGTCTCTGCCAATTTTTCTCTCCCCTCCAACTGCTAACTCTGTATATGGGCATTATCCGTCCTTGTATGGAGTACTCTTTGCATGTTTTAGGGGGTTTCACTCACACAGTTTTATCGGATAGGGAGGAATCAAAAGCTTTTCATCTCATCAACTCTCTTCCTCTGATTAACTGTTTTCAGCCTCTTTCTCACTACAGGAATGTTGCATATCTTGCTATCTATTATTGCTATCTTTATGTTAACTACTCTTATGATCTTGCTAACTGCATGCCTCCCCTCCTGCTGTGGCCTCACTGCACAAGACCTTCTTCTCACCCCTATTGTGTCCAACTTAGAGCTCTAATGCAAGAATTAACCAGTACCCTCAATCATTCATATCTTTCTCTGGTAAATTCTGGAATTCTATGGTTGCTTCTGTATTTCCATCTTCCTATCACTTGACTTCTTTTAAGGGAAAGTTTCAAGACATTTGTCCCATGCCTTTGGCTAAGTCTGTCACTCTTTAAGGGAACTGGCAATCAAGTGGACTTTTTTTTTTTTTTTCCTTGGAAAAAAAAAAAAAGTCAATTTTATTCACCTTCTTTATATGTACATTACTTATATCAGTCTCCTAATTCTAATTTAAACTTAGCATTTTCTTTATATTTTTCCACTTCCTCACTTGACAATGTACGATTGTTACATCAGAAAAAGTGACAATATTTTTAGTCTGCCTTTAACTCACCTACAACAGGTGAGTTCTGTCCGAGCTGAGGCATCATTGTCTTCAAAGCTTCCTTCAGAGTTGCATCCTTCTTCCATGCTCTCTCTACCTCTCCCACCAAGGCCTGCAAATTTTTGTTTGTAAAATACACATTTTTATGTAAAATTCTTTGTATAAATCTTACTTTTAAATCAATAAATGTGAAAAGACTACCTTAGAAAAGATTGAATCACCTGCAGTTCTGTGACTATCAGGAAGGCTAGGAGTTTATCCACACCAGTGAGGCCAGCTGTGCTGATACTTGACTCAACGGTCCCCATGACAGAGCTGGAGAGCACCTCTGTGTGGTTCTTGCTGTCATACCACGTCCTGAGTTGAGCCACATACACAGTGCATCTGTATGAGTGGAAAAATTATGCTTGACTACTGTGTTCTTCATTTTTTTTTTTTTTTTCTTTATACCACGTGGGCTTTTCACAGGAATTTATGGGCTAAAGAGGATACTTTTTAGGGTACCTCCTATCTTAAAGCCCACCCGCTAGGAAACCGTTGCCCCGAGTGAGGAAGCCCAACCTACACTCAGACCGTGGACAGGATTCGAACCCGTGCGCTTGGAGACCTCTAGGATCCCAAAGCACGCATGGTTCCACTGAATATACAAGCTTGATCATATGCTTTCTGTGATGAATTTGTGATATTTTTACAAATCTTTCAAAGTGAAGTCACTAATTTTTGCATGAATTGCTAGCTGGCTTTAACCCCTTCAACACAATGAAGCGTATGCGTCATCGGAGCGTTCATGACATATCCAATGATGCACATACTATCATGGATACTTTCTGCTAAGATGGTATTATTTTTTTCCCTGGATACTGTATGAGATCTTTCACAATGTAGGTCATATTGGATATGATGGCTTACTTGATTTTCATTATTATTACAATGGTGTATGATTAATTTATATCAGGAAGTACCAATGCACCCTGCTGAAAATAATTCTATATTATTTATTTATTTTCTTATGGAACCAATAGATTAGTCTACCACAAAAATAAACATTTCCTCTTATTTGTCATCTTCAGAAAATGGCCAAAAGTAGGCAAACTATAATTTCTCTTAAAATTTGCATGGGTTTATTTCTTAATGTACTTACATAGAATGAGAAAGCACTTACTATTCTTAATGTACGCACATAGAATGAAAAAGCCCTTAATATTATAATTATTTCTGTAGAGAGAGAGAGAGAGAGAGAGAGAGAGAGAGAGAGAGAGAGAGAGAGAGAGAGAGAGTATCTCCCCACCCCCACCCAACCCGGAAATGGCACTGGGAGCAATTTTCCATTGCCTGGAGTGAAGAAGTTAAAGTGGCATCCTCACTTGTCACTTCAGAAGATGAGTTTGACATTGAAATTAATTATAAAGGTATACAAAAGAGAGAAAGAGAAAGAAAATATTTCACTTATATTACAGGTACATACATTGTCCTTAATACATCTTACACTTATCTAATTAAGATCAGTAAACAAATCCTACACTCACTTATGGTCAGTAAACACATCCTACACTCACTTATGGTCAGTAAACACATCCTACACTCACTTATGGTCAGTAAACACATCCTATATTCACCTATGGTCAGTAAACATATCCTATACTCACTTATGGTAAGTAAACACATCCTATACTCACTTATGGTAAGTAAACACATCCTATACTCACTTGGGGAGTCAGTGAACACATCTTATACTCACTTAGGGTCAGTAATTCGCAGGATCTCCCTCACCAGTCTGCCAATAAAGTTAACAGACTGGGGGTCAGCAGGTGGAAACTTTGGGATGGGGATTGCCACACTCTGGTAGATACTCTCATGATCTGATATTTTCTTTTTCACAAGTTGATTGCACTCCTGTCAAAAAAGTCAAGTACATTAAATCCATGGTTATATGTTATCTCTGCAGTCTGATGAAAACAACACAGACCAAATCAAGTTGCTTATTTATTATTCATACATCAGAGGTTTCCATTTATTTACCCTGTTCTTAAACTCCTTCCTTGCATCCTCTGATCTACTACAAGACAAATGTATTTATGTGCAAATAAAGCTTACTTGCTCCACATTGTAGTTGATAATCCTGGACATTTCTTCTTGCCAGATCTTGAGACCATACATACTGATATAGTCCTGGATATACTCAAATGAAGTGCGGAAACCATTCATCTGTTGCCCTACCATGGTGAGTCGCCGGTAAAGCTCACTTCCCTGTAACAAAAAACAAGGATTTCAGTACTTGCGCCAACTGGAGAACAAAGTGAAAGTAAAATAAATGCTGAGTACTAATTCCTACTATGAGACAATATATGTTCATAAAACACATTTAGAAATTGTCAACTACACAACAAAAATTGTAGTTCCAACATATGACTGCACTTAAACAGTTTTTCATCCCCATTCACTGTCTTTTGCATTTGACCATACATACCATGCATACATACATGTGTTTTACATGTGTAAAAATATAAAAAAGTTTTCATAGTTTATGCATTTATAAATACATCAATCATTTATAAATTCAATCTATGTTATTTCTAATCAAAATACAAAGAATTTGTATTTATATATATATATATATATATATATATATATATATATATATATATATATATATATATATATATATATATATATACAGTAAAACCTCGCTTGACGAACGTCTCTAGGGACGAACAATTCGGGAGACGACCCAAAAATTTGTCAATATATCGACCCAGGGGACGAACGATATTTCAGGGGACGAACGCGGTTAAACGGCTCGCCGGCTGTCCGGCAGGCGAGCCGTTTGTGTGAGAGCCAACCCGGCTATCACACAACAACAAAACAAAACATAAGCACAAAAGAAAATAGAAACAGGAACATACGAAAAATATTACATAACATTATCTCTGTGCCACCACGATTTTCTCCTGTTTTTCCTGGGCATGGTGATGTTACCGGCGCGCTCTACTGTAGCTTCCTCGGCGTTATCCTCGCTGCTCTGGTGGCTCTCAGCGTTGCTGTCATCATCATCCTGGCCATGTCCAGCTACTGCAGATTGTGGCACATCCATCGCAGCTGTTTCCTCGCTCGCCTGGCAAGGAACACCGCCCTACTGCCCGCTCCTCTCACAATGAGCATCACCTCCAAGGATCAAAGGAACTTCCTGGCCATGTACCTTTAACTTCCCTTCTTGAAGTCCAAACTTGCTCCCACACACATGAGGAAGTCAATCCCCAGCAGGCAAGGGTCTTCCAAAGGCAGAGATGAAGACTGGCAATCTTTCCATGTTTCCCACGCCAATGTTCACTATAACGGGGTCCCACATAGCGGCACTGACTTGTGACGCTACACAGCTATTGTGTAGCTCTGGCACGCTGCGCACATCCAAAGTCCTCTCTCATGACTGTCTTCTCGGATCTTGTCTGTCTTCCTCCCCATCCTCCTCTCTTCCATTCCATCATGCCATCAACGTCCAGTCTCTCAAGTAAATAGCCTTTTCTTTTTTATTCATTTTATTATCATTTTGATAGCATTTAGGTAAGTAAAACAATTTAGGCTTTCTATAATTAATTCGTTCATGTCATGCATACATTAAAGGTCTATTTTGAATGGGTTTTATGGACAAAAGTATAATTTTTTTTTAGTCTGGAACAGATTAATGGTATTTCAATACATTCTTATGGGAAAAATTGATTCAGGGGACGAACAAATCAGGTGACGAACAGGATTTAGGAACAAATTATGGTCATGAGCTGAGGTTTTACTGTATATATATATATATATATATATATATATATATATATATATATATATATATATATATATATATATATATATATATATATTTATATATAGGAGGATATTTTCTTGTAGGCAGACGAGGTTGAAAGCTATAGAGCATTCTCCTTTGTTTAACTTTTTGTGTACGGTTTCTATGTGCCGTACTGTTTTTCTGTCTTTTTCTCTTAGTTGGTGAAGCAGTTGGCTAAAGGTCAGCGACGTTTCGGAGAAATCTCTCTTCATCTTCAGGCTGTGGTTGTGTGAGGCATGTGCGCGTCTTATATATGTTTCCGTTGGGTCAGAGTAGGTAGGTGATGCGCAGCGCTGCGCTGTGATTGGCTGGATTAGTTAGGTGGCTCTGTGTGTCTGGTCTACGCGCTGGTTGGCTGCTCGTCGTTTCAGAGTGGGGAGGATTTGTAGGTTCTCTGTTTGAATGTTGATGGATGGCTGCATTATGTTGATATAGATGGCTTCGAGGAAAAATAGTCTTCGGGGGTCGTTTTCTCTGTCTAGGATGACGGTGTTGTCCACAAGGTTCTGGCGAGTGATTTGGTTGTGATTTCTTCCATTGTAGTGTTGCTTGATTGCTCCACTGCTAAGGTGACATGTCAGACGTCTTGAAAGTGTGGTTCGTGTCATCCCAATGTATGAGCAAGGTCCACATTCCTTGCTGTTGCAGGTGTGTTGGTAGATGACATGATCCTCTTGCAAGGGCGTCTTGTAGTCAGCAGGTCGGTTGCGGAGTAGGAGTTGGCTTGTTTTTCTTGATTTGTAGTAGATGGTGAGGGTGATTCTGGTATTTTCGTCGGTAGGTGCAACATTCTTGTATATGATGTCCTTCATAACTTTCTCTTCTGTTCTGTAGTCGGTGGACATGTATCCTCGGTAATATAGTTTGATCTTTTCTTCTTCCCTCGGTGTGTCTTGCTGGTTGTGCCATCTATCTAAGTAATTCTTTATGGTTTGGGATACGTGAGTGTTTGAGTATCCATTGTTGACAAGGACTTGGGTGACTCGCTCTAGTTCTTGGTGTGTTTCTGCCCATGTAGAACAGTGCGTGAGGGCTCGCCTCACGTATGCGCTGATGGTAGATGTTAGGTAGCGTTTAGGGCATTCGCTGTCCCGTTGAGGCAGAGTCCTTGGTTGGTGGGTTTGGTGAAGACTGTTGTTTTGAAGCCATAGTTGCTGGCAGTGACCAGGATGTCCAGGAAGGGGAGGCGTCCATTGCTTGACTCTTCATAGGTGAAGTTGAGTCCAGTGGCGTTGATGAAACGTTGGCGGAGGTTTTGAAGCTCTTGTAGATTCCTGACTCGTATGAAAATATCATCCACGTAGCGGCAGTATATGGAGGGACGATCGGTGGTGAGGAGTGCTGATTCGATGGTGCCCATGAAGAAATTTGAGAAAAGTACGCCGAGTGGGCTACCCATGGCGACTCCATCGATTTGTTGGTACATCTTGCCGTCTGGAGAGATGAAGGGGGCTTCTTTAGTGCAGAGTTCTAGCAGGGACTTGAGGTGTTTCTCCGGCATGTCCAGTGGTGTGGTGTCGCTGCTGTGGTATACACGGTTGAGGATGAAGCTAATAGTTTTGTCGACGGGGACGTTGGTGAAAAGGCTCTCCACGTCAAGGGAGGCGATGATGGAGTTTGCTTGTGGTGGAGCGTCGCGGAGAATCTCGAGGAAATCAGTGGATGAGTTGATGCAGTAGGTGTTGGGGACGTATGGTGTCAGGAGCTGGTTGAGGCGTTTAGCTATGTTGTAGGTGGGCGTTGGGATCTGCGAGATGATAGGGCGGAGTGGATTGTTCTGCTTGTGGGTCTTGACGTTGCCGTATGCGTAGCCTGGTGAGAACTCTCCAACTATCTTCTGAAGCTTGAGGTTGTTGCTGCCAGCGTTGATGGATGTGATGGTGGCATTCACACGCTTCTTGAGGGATTCAGTGGGGTTGCGAGTAATTCTTTAAAATTTTGTGGTATCACTCAGGATGGCATTGAGTTTGCTGTCATAATCCTCTTTTTTAATGAGCACAAAAGCTGGTGTTTTGTCTGCTCGTCTTATAATGATCTCTTTGTTTTCTCGAAGCTGTTTAGCTGCGAGTATGTGGTGTCTCTTGACTTTCTGGCTGTGGAATGAACCACGATTTTTGCTTGCTTCGGCAAGGAGGGAAGGTTGGAGATCGGGTGAAGTGGTGACTTTCCCTTTCTTTTCAAGCTCTTGAATGTCGTCTAAGAGCAGTGGAGCAATCAAGCAACACTACAATGGAAGAAATCACAACCAAATCACTCGCCAGAACCTTGTGGACAACACAGTCATCCTAGACAAAGAAAACGACCCCCGAAGACTATTTTTCCTCGAAGCCATCTATATCAACATAATGCAGCCATCCATCAACATTCAAACAGAGAACCTACAAATCCTCCCCACTCTGAAACGACGAGCAACCAACCAGCGTGTAGACCAGACACACAGAGCCACCTAACTAATCCAGCCAATCACAGCGCAGCACTGCGCATCACCTACCTACTCTGACCCAACGGAAACATATATAAGACGCGCACATGCCTCACACAACCACAGCCTGAAGATGGAGAGAGATATCTCCGAAACGTCGCTGACCTTTAGCCAACTGCTTCACCAACTAAGAGAAAAAGACAAAAAAACAGTACGGCACATAGAAACCGTACACAAAAAGTTAAACAAAGGAGAATGCTCTATATATATATATATATATATATATATATATATATATATATATATATATATATATATATATATATATATATATAAAGAGAGAAAAAGAAAACTCACCCTGTTCTGGTGTTCCAATGTATTAAAGGGGTGAAGAAATAACACTTCAGTTCATATAATTAAAATTGTGGTAAATATATCTAATATTAGAAAACAGGTTGCAACTGCACTTTTACATTATTGAGGTGACAGAAAATGGACAAAATATAAAGAAAGGTTCACCAGCAAGCTCACAGTGTTCCATCACTTCTCATCAGCATGCAGGGTCTTACCTTAACTTTAGTGCTGAAGGTGAGCCCTTCATGGAGTATCTTGGCCACTAGCTGCACCAGCTCCCGTCTTACACCATCTTCCAATAACCTACGAGGGTCTACCTGGATCACACCCACTAGTGTTGTTTCCATCATGGCCACCCCCTCAGCTAGAACTGCCACACGGTGACTTAGCTCTGCCATCTGGGAAGCAACTAGTGTTACCTGATATACCATACAGCTTGGTCTAAAGCTCTACTACATTTTATTTGCATTGTTCCTAGAGTTTGTGTGATGTTACTGTTATGCACTGTAGTTGGGCCTATATCTTGCTTAATTAAATTGTAAGGTTCTGCAGCATAGTTTGTCAATGATGCATGTATTTGAGAACAATGATTCTACAAAGAGCCTTCTCAGAAACAAAAGATTTCTTTATTATTATTGAGCTACTTCTTAACTGTGCATACAAGGAAGTGTAATTACCCTGATGAAATATGTAAAATAAGTAAATTTGCAAAGTTACCTGATATCTTTCTGGAAGCTGAGCAAAGTCTCTCATCTTGTCTTTATCAAGTCTGGTTGGTACTTCTTTTATCTTTTCAGTTTGAAGCTTGATAATCTTTGCTAGAAGACCAAACATGGTCTCTGGAATAATCTGTAATACCTGAAATCCAAATGAATATCAGTTAAGAATTGTTATCAGTCAAAAGGAAGAAAACATGTCAAGTTAAATAGATGGAAATAAGAACTAACAAGCACACATTACTTTAGATAAGGAGCATCAATTAATTTTTCTTACTTTCCGAACATATGACACCAGCTCCCCTGAGTAATAGGCAGAGACAGATATCAGGTCTGGACTTCGAGCCTGATTGATGCGCAACAGAGGTAAATCTAAACCCGATGAAAGCTTCAGAAAGACAGCACGCAACCTGGCAACATGTGATGGATCCTTCTTCACAGCAGCCTGAGAATAATACAAATATCTGATTAGGAAAAAATCATGAAATCTTAATAAACTGAGGAGTCCACAAAGTTAAAAAAAAAAAAAAAGATAGTGTGAAACATGATATCACTTCCTTTTATTACTATGTCAACTAACAAACCTGCATGATGGGAGTGTAGTCATCCACTAAAACCCAAGCATAGGACAGGTCTGAGATGAGGGAAAGAGTGACCAGTTCATCCTCAGTGACCCCTGCTACTCGCACTAAGGACTGGAGAGCCGTCACCACCTCATTGATGGCCTGCACTACTCCTGCACTTGACTCCAAGCTGTGGTACTCTGCAGTCAATAAATCAATCAATACCAAGCCACCATAAATTACATCTCTACAGGGATGGCCATGCTATCAAGCTTTATTTATTGGTACATAAAGAAAGAAAGGAAGGAAGGAAGAAAAGAAAGAATGAACAAAGGATAAAAGGAACAGAAAATGAAGGAGTAAAGGAAAGAAATCATGTGAAAAACAAAGGACAAAAGGAGAAAGAAAATAAAGAAAAAGTAAACTAAAAAATATCTAACTTGTAACCAGAGAGAGAGAGAGAGAGAGAGAGAGAGAGAGAGAGAGAGAGAGAGAGAGAGAGAGAGAGAGAGAGAGAGAGAGAGAGAGAGAGAGAGAGAGAGAGAGAGAGAGAGAGAGAGAGAGAGAGAGAGAAATCAGGCATCGTTGTGGTTTCCAGTATCCCTAATAATAAAGATCTATACCAAGTGTGGGCAAACTATGGCATGTGGGCTGGACACATGCTAAAGGAACTACATGGCCCAACAAATGTTAGTAAATTTGAAAGAGAAAGTTAACAAACAATGCCAAATAATAATGTACATTTTGTTTTCTTCCCACAGATGTGCGTATGTATGGGATAGTGGCTTTTTTAAAAAGCCTTTTATTTTGTCTTTTGAATATAAATTACTTTCGGTTAATATAATATGCAACCCTATAAGATTGTGAATTTCTTTTAATGTGACCCTTGCACTAAAATGTTTGCCCACCCCTGATCTATACTAAAGTTAAATGAGCAACTACCTGACCTCAATAGCAATTTTCACACCACAGCTACCAACATTTGGATTGCTCATTACTGTATCAAGTTCTGCCAATCTCAAATGGGTAAATATTTTTTAGGGCTTGCCAGAACAAGACACTCTGAGAGTTATGCATATCCTCCCATAACTGAAATGCAAAGGAGGAGTTATATGAAGCAATAGACAAAACACACTCACCCTTTACATCCTTCATGGCCTGGATGAGCTGGATTATCTTTCGCCCTGAAGGTCCTGGTTCTTCAAGACTCAGGCTTAGGATTTCTTCTCCAATGTCTTTGAACCACTTGTTGAGGCGGTCATTCTTTTCAACCCTTGCCAGTGGTCGGTTCCCAGAGAACACCTCTGACAGTTCAAGAGCCTGTTGATTGGCCTCCGTACAGTATTTGTTCCAGTTCTCTTCCTGAAATTGTGGAAACATAATTAATATTTTGAAAGATATCAATACTAAAATAAATATTTTCATACAAATTTAACTTCATAATGGTGCACTGTTCAATGGACTATTCTCACAAAGTAGTGACTTAAAGATGAGGCAGAGGTTGGTCACACTAACCACTACTTTTTTCTTTTCTGGTTTCCCTATTTTGTTAGAGCTAGGACAGTGCCTCCTGACAAAAAGCTTGATTTTGGCATCTGGAAACCATTATTCCAAGTGGATGCCCTTCCTATCCTTGGACCATGGCCAGGATTCAAACCCTTGCACTTCAGGATCCCTTGGCCCACAATGCACATGTGGTCCCACTGTACCATGGTGGCACCACACAAACCACTTAATTATTGCTGAAAATCATGAAACTATAAAGGATGTGCACCTCATCCCCATAAGTTAACAGCACAATTATAAAAGACCTGATGGAAGAGTCACTTATTTATTACCTTTTCTGAAACAAGTCTCTTGTATATCTGGGTGAGGTCATGCTCCAGGGAGGCAGTGTTGAGGAGCAGCTGGAAGACAGTCATGGGGTTGTACTGCAGATCTGCCACTACCTGCACAACAAAAGCCATGACAATCACCGACATGCACCTTATATGCATGTATACATATTTGATAATCATTATCATGGCCTCATTTTTAACACTGAGGAAAAAAAGCAAGAAAAAAAGGAAATGATACCAAAGTGAAATTAACAATATATCATGTTCAATATCAACAACCAATGAAAGTTAAAATAAACATGGTATATCATAATAATAAGCTACTGACATATTTCAATTTTAAAAATACGTAAAATTAGAATAATGAAATAATAGGAAATAATCATTTAGCATATGGGTTTTTTTTATGCAAGAGAGAAGGCCAGCCAAGGGCAACAAAATATAAAAAAAAAGGCCTACTTGAGTGCTGGTTCTCTAAAAGATAAGTAAAGAGTTAGCCAAAATTAGGGAGCAAAGTCTTCATACCTTCCTCTTAAAAGAAGTCAAGTCATAGGAAGATGGAAATACAGAAGCAGGCAGGGAGTTCCAGAGTTTACCAGAGAAAGGTATGAATGATTGAGAGTACTGGTTAACTCATGCATTACAGAGCTGAATAGAATAGGGATGAGAGGAAGAAGAAAGGCTTGTGCAGCGAGGCTGCAGGAGGGGAGGCATGCAGTTAGCAAGATCAGTACAACAGTTACCATGAAAAAAGCAATACAAGATAGTAAGAGATGCAACATTTCAGCAGTGAAAAGGAGGCTGAAGACAGTCAGTCAGTCAGAGGAGGGGAGTTGATGACACAAAAAGCTTCTGATTCCACCCTATCTAATAAAAACTGTGTGAGTGGAATCTTCCTGAAACATGCAAAAAGTACTCCATACAGGGGCAGATAAGACCCTTGTACAGAGTTAGCAGTTGGAGGAATGAGAAAAAGTGGCAGAGATGCCTCAGAACACCTAACTTCACAGAAGCTGTTTTTAGCAAGAATTGAGATGTGAAGTCTCCATTTAAGATTATGAATAAAGGACAGACCAAGGATATTCATTGTGGAAGAGGGAGACAGTTGAGTGTCACTGAAGAAGAGGGATAGTTGTCTGGAAGATTGTGTCGAGTTGATAGAGGGTGGAACTGAGTTTTGAGGCATTGAAAACTACTAGATTTTCTCTGTTCCAAACGGAAATCTTAAAAGGATCAGAAGTCAGGCATTCTGTGGCATCCCTGCATGATCTGTTGACTTCCTGAAGGGTTGGTCATCTCTGAAAGGACATGAAAAAGTGGTATCATCAGCGTAGGAGTGGATAGGGCAAGAAGTTTGGTTAAGAAGATCATTAATGAATAATAGAATGAGAGTGGGTGACAGGGCAAAACCCTGAGGAATACCACTATTAATAGAATGGAAGAACAGTAGCTGTCTACCACAGCAGCAATAGAATGGTCGGAAAGGAAACTTGAGATAAAAGTTGCAGAGAAGGATAGAAACCATAGGAGGGCAGTTTGGAAATCAACGCTCTATGCCGGACTCTATCAAAAGCTTTTGATATGTCAAATGCAACAGCAAAAGTTTCACCGAAATCTCTAAAGGAGGATGACCAAGACTCAGTAAGGAAACCCAGAAGATCACCACACTGGCGATCAAATAGAAGATTGTGAAGTGACACATGTTTAAGAATCTTCCTATTGAGGATAGATTAAAAAACTTTAGACAAGCACGAGATTAAAGCTATAGGACGGTAGTTAGAGATTAAAATGGTCACCCTTTTCAGGAACAAGCTGAATGCAGGCAAATTTCCAGCAAGAAGGAAAGGTAAAGTCAAAAGACAAAGTTGAAAGAGTTTGGCCAGCCAAGGTACAAGCATGGAAGCACAGTTTTGAGAACAATAGGAGGGACCCCATCAGGTCCATAAGACTTCTGAGGGTTTAGGCCAGAGAGTGCATGGAAAACATTATTACAAAGAATTTTAATTGAATACATGAAATAGTCAGAGGGAGGAGGAGAGGAGGACAAGCCTAGAATCATCCAAGGTGGAGTTTTTAGCAAAGGTTTGAGAGAAGAGTTCAGCTTTAGAGACAGAAGAGATGGGAGTGGTGACATCAGGATGAAATAAAGGAGGAAAAGATGAAGAAGTTAAGTTGTTGGAGATGTTTTTGGCTAGATGCCATGTCTTGAGGGAAGTTTAAGCTTCAAAGATTTTGACATTTTCTATTAATGAAGGAGTGTTTGGCAAGTTCAAGAACAGACTTGGCATGATTCCGGGCAGAAATATAAAATGCATGAGATTCAGGAGATGGAATGCTCAAGTACCTTTTGAGGGCAACCTCTCTATCATGTATGGCACAAGAACAGGCTGTGTTAAACCAAGGTTTAGAAGGTTTAGGTTGAGAGAAAGAATGAGGAATGTGTGCTCCATGCCAGACACTATCACCTCTGTTATGCATTCAGTACAAAGAGACTGGTCTCTGACACGGAAACAGTAATCATTCCAGGGAAAATCCAGGCAAAATGCTAGAGGCACCTCCACTTTGGGAGATACTGGGGAGGGATTGGAAAAATAGGACAAGATACAGAAATGAGATTGTGATTGGAGGAGCTCAACGGAGATGATAGGGTAACAGCACAAGCTGACGGATCAGAGGTAAGAAAGAGATCAAGAATGTTGAGCGTGTCTCCATGAGAGTCAGGAATATGAGTAGGGTGTTGCACCAGTTGCTCTAGGTCATGGATAATAGCAAAGTTGAAGGCTAATTCACCAGGATGGTCAGTGAAGGGAGAGAAAAAGCCAAAGCTGGTGATGAACATTGAAATCTCCAAAAATGGAGATGTCCACAAAAGAGTGGAGGGACAGAAAGTGCTCCACTTTGGATGTTAAATAGTCAAAGAATTTACTATAGTCAGAGGAGTTAGGGGAGAGACAGACAGCACGGAAAAATTTAGTTAGAGAATTGAATCAAAACCAGATGGTGGAAAACTCAAAAGATTTGAGACCATGGGCATGAAAGCAAGTTAAGTCGTTGCGCACATACTCAACATCCAGCTTTGGAACAAAAATGTGAGTAGAGAAAGTAGGAGGGAACAGAGAAGGGTCTACTCTCAGTAGACTCAGACAACTGTGTTTCAGTGAGGAAAAGAAGATGAGGTTTAGGAGAAGAGAGGTGGTGTTCCACAGATTGAAAATTAGATCTAAGACCACAAATGTTGCACAAGTTAATGTAGAAAACGTTGAGGGAGGTTTCAAGACATTTGGGGTCGTCATCAAGAGAGGAGTTCAACCTGGAGACATTTCTGGTCCCCTCCCCAGGAGGGGACTCTGAAGCTGGTTTTGGAGTTGCCATTTTTTTTTTTTTTTTTTATTTACCTAGTTGTATTGTACAGGGTTCTAGCAGAGCTCATAGTGTCCTGTCTCCATGTCTCCATTTATCCAATTTTTCTTTAAAGTTATGCACATTATGTGCTGTAATAATTTCATTATTCAATGCATTCCACTTTTCCACCATTCTATATGGAAAACTGTATTTTCCAATATCCTTCACACACTGTCTCATCCTGATCATCTTTACATGTCTTCTTGTTTTCCTATCTTCTTCTGTCATCAACACCAGGTCTTCCTTGTCTATCTTTTCAATGTCATTGACTATCGTGTTCAGTGTTATTAGATCTCCTCATTCTCTTCTATCTTGTAAGGTTGGCAGTCCCATTTCCTTCAGCCGTTCTTCATATGTTAGGTACTTTAGTTCCGGCACCATCTTTGTAGCAATCTTCTGTATCCGTTCTAATCTTCTTATATCTTTTTTAGAGCTCAGAGACCACACCACAGCTGCATATTCCAGCTTTGGAGTATCATGCTTGTGATAATTTTTTCATCATATCTTTGTCCATGAATTGAAATGCCACTCTTATATTAGTCAACATTTTATATGATAATCCAAATATCTTGCTTATGTGTTTTTCAGGGTTCAGATTTTCCTGTATAATCACTCCCAGATCTTTTTCCTCTTTAGTCTTCATTATTTGTTCCTCTCCCATCAGATAGTTCCATACCGGTCTTCTTTTGCTCTTTCCTAGTTCCATTATGTGACATTTCTTGGCATTGAACTCCAATTTCCACTTCTTACTCCACTCATAGATTTTGTTTATATCTTCTTGTAACAGCAAACAACCCTCTGGGTTTTGATAACTCTTAGCAGCTTTGCATCACCAGCAAATAAATTAATATAACTGTTTATCCCATTGTGAATGTCATTTACATAAATCTGAAACATAATGGGGGCTAACACTGACCCTTGTGGCACTCCGCTTGTTACTTTACCCCAAGATGAGTATGTATCTTTGATCACAGTTCTCATCTTCCTGTCCTTCAAATAATCCCTTGTCCATTCTAACAAAGTTCCTCACAGTCCTCCTATGTTCTCTAGTTTCCAAAGTAGTCTTCCATGAGGGACTTTATCAAAAACCTTTTTTATGTCCAGGTATACTGTGTCCATCCATCCATCTCTGCTTTCCAGTCTTTCTATTACTCTCAAGTAGAAGCTTAATAAGTTTGACACACATGACTGTCCTGTCCTGAATCCAAATTGTCTGTTTGATATGATTTGTTCTTCTTCCAGATGTTTGACCCATTTTTCTTTGATAATTATTTCACACAACTTCTCCATAACACCTGTACTAATTGACACCAGTCTGAAATTTAATGACTCAGTTGTCTTTCATCCTACAAATATTGGTATTACATTGGCTCTCTTCCATTCATTTAGTGAACTTGTAATTATTTCCCAAATTGGATCCAACAGTTGTTCTTTACATTCTTTTAGCACCCAGCCTGATACACCATTTGGCCCCATTGCTTTTCTGACATCCAAATTATCTAATAATCTTCCAATATTCTCTTTGTGCTCTGTGATTTCCTGTAATCCTATTTGGTTCTGTAAAATCTTCTTCCACAGTGAACACAGTTTTGAAGCTCTCATTCATTATTTCACACATTTCCTTCTCTGTTTGGTATGTCTTCCCTCCTTTAATTATTTTTCTATTGTTTCCTTGTTCTTCATTTTACCATTTATAAATTTGTAGAAAAGCTTGGGTTCATCTTTGCTTTTACACACCACATCTTTCTCAAAGTTTCTTTCTTCCTCTCTCCTTACTCTAATATATTCATTTCTTGCATCCTTATACTGCTGTCTGTTATTGTCATTTCTCTGTTTTATGAGTTTCTTCCAAGCTTTATCTTTTGCCTTTTTAGCTTCTGTGCATCTAGCATTGTACCAAGCATGTATTTTTTTCTTAACTCTATAAAAAGGTACGTATTTCTTTACTCCTTCGTTATATTTCTGTAAGAATATTTCATATTTCCCTTGTATTGTCCTTCCGTACATAATGTTTCTCCATTCAATATCAGCAAAAATTTCCTTAATTTTTCAAAATCTGCTCTTGCATAATTTAATCTCTTTTTGTAGTCATCTCTGTATCTTATTCCATCCTCCTCCTTTTCAGCTCTAATGTCACATGATCACTTCTTCCCATTGGACTAAGGTATTGTATGCTGGGAGGGAGTTCAGGATTCTTTATGAATACTAGGTTAAGCAACGATGGTTCTTCTTCCCACCTGTACCTTGTTGACTCCTCCACCCACTGGTCCATTGTATTTACCATAGTCAACTGTAACACCTCCTTGCTCCACTGTCCAGCATTATCCATTACTTCCATCTCTCTCCAGTTTATTTTTTACAGTTAAAGTCTCCAACTAAAAGTATTCTTCCATCTCTTCTCAACATATTATCTAAGCACTTAATCACCTCTCTTTGCATATCTTTATGTTCCTCAGTTCCCCATGTATTTGTCTTAGGTGGCACATATGTTACTATGATTTTCTTTTTCCCAATTCCTTCGTTTTGATTGTTACTCCCATTACTTCCACCTTGCCCTCACCATATTGCACATCCTCCACACATATATTATCACGAACCATTATTAGCACTCCTCCTCCCCCTTTACCCTTCCTGTCTCTTCTCCAGTTATTATATTCCTCCTCTTTAAAGTTAATATTGATCTCAGCTTTTAGTTTTGTTTCAACGATGCACATTACATCTGGCTTTTTCTCTTTCAAATGATCCCTAACCTCCAACACGCTGGATAACAACCCATCTATATTAGTATAAGTCACTCTTAATTTCTTGCCTCCTCCATGACCTCCTCCTTCTTCCGTAGATACCACGTCTTTAGTCTCATATCTAGAACCCTCCAGTAGAAATTCTTTTTCTTGATTTCCGTCATTTTCTCGTTTTTTCCTTAGCTTCATTTCTTAGCACTTTCTCTTTTTCCCTTTCCTCCAGGTTCATATCTCTTTTTATCCATATATCTTTATGTTCAGTATCATCAGCCAGCTTCCCTTTCCTTGTCATAATTTCCTCCACCACCACCTGCGATCTCATTCTCACTTTCATTGGTCTCCTACCCCCTTCACTAAATCTTCCCAACCTAATCACTTCCTCCACCTCCTGGTCCAGCTCCTGTGTGCTGTCCTGGACCTGTTTGATAATAGTTTTGGCCAATTCTCTCTCTTCATGCTCTCTCATGAACTTGTTTGGATTTTTTTTCCTTCATCCCAAAAATCAAGAAACATTTCCTCTTATCCACTGTATCTCTCACTAGATCTTCTTTCTCCTTAATTACTTGTATAACAGCATCTTTTGTTTTTTCCTGAATTTGTCTCTTTACTACCTCTGAAAATTTAACTTTTCCTCTTCCTGTTCTTGTTTCCATGCATTTCATAATTCCTTCAGCTTGTTTTCACCCAATCCATTTTCTACTCTGTCCTCAATCTTATCTTGTACTTTTTCTATAGGCTCCTTAAGGGGTCTTCCTAGTCATGACATGTAGCTCTTAGTATATCATTGTGTTTCTTTATCTCCTGCATCTCCTCCTTTAATCCCTGATTGATTACACTGACTTTCTCACATCTGACTAATCTCAATCTCAATTCTGTGTTTTCTGTTATCAGTCTGTCCTGTTTGTCCATTAAACTTGACATCACTTCCTTCATGTACCTTGTCTCTCTTTCCACATTTATCAACCTCCTCATATTGCCTCTTTCGTCTCTAAATAAAAAAAGTCCTTATCCATATTATCCTCAGTCAATCTCCTCAGTCCAAAAGGTGTTTCAATAAATCGGTGATTATCACAACATGGCGTTTGTTTTGGTGTCATACATCTGGCCACGCCACCCAGTCCCGTTTCTCTCTCCATTTTTCCATCTATATGGTATCCAAACCTTATTTATTATGGAGACAGGAGAACCCTATGGCCCCTTACCCCCCTGTACATACATCTAGGTCAGGCTCCAATGCCTGCTGACTCACTTTCCCTAGGAACTGCTGAGCAACATTTTGACGGTATGGTGTTATCGGCATGTGTGTGACTGCCTCCTTGAGTTGTGAGACACAACTCATGTTTTATACATTAACCAATTTAGTTATCTATTTTAAATAGCTATTACTAAGAATATTCCTTAGTCACTGAAAGAATAGCAGTGACAGAGGGATCTCCATTTATTTTTCTCCTTGCAAGCAAAATATCTAAAATTTCTTTAGCTATCAAGCAGTACCCTCTATGCTGGTTCAATTTCTGAGAGTGCATTAGTAGTGTGTATCATGAGAAGGCTGGCATGGATTTGTCTGTCACCTGGAGAAGGTTAGACAGTTACTAACTTGCTGCCTTGCTGCATAAGACTTCCTTCTTCCTCTCACCCCTATTCTGTCCAACTCTCTAGTACAAGAGTTAACCAGTACTTTCAATCATTCATACCTTTCTCTGATAAAGTCTGGAACTCCTGCCTGCTTATGTATTTCCATCTCCTTACAACTTGACTTCTTTTAAGAGGGAGGTTTCAAGACATTTGTCTCTGACTTTTGGATAACTCTTAATATCTTTAAGGGTACTGGCAATCCAGTGGGCTTTTTTTTTTTTTTGTTGCCCTTGGCCAGCTTCCCCTCTTGCATAAAAAAGAAAAGAGAAAAAAAAAAAACCAGCATGCATTTCATTTACAAGGATAAAAACACCTTGGCAACACACTGATGTTAATTGCAACACCTTCACTCATTTCCTTACCTGATCTCGTACAACTTTACAGCGCCTGTTACTCTCAGCTCCACCCCTGCTGAGTGAGGCAGCATGCAGCATGACCCATCGCAGTGCCACATTACACTCCCTTAGCAGGTTGAGGATCTTATTGCTATGGTCAAGGACACGGCCTTCAGACAGTGCTCCATCTGCCCGCAACTGTTCTGTTTGCCTCAACAGATTGGTCACCCTGCCAGTGATGCGAGTGGCCTGATCTCTAATGTTGGTAGCCTGAAAAATAAAGAAATTATGATAAAAATTACATAAATCTAGTAATTTCCAATTTTTTGACAGTTTAACATTTTCCAAAATATCATTGAAAAGGGAAGATTATATTACTGGATCAAATTATTTTCAGAAAAGTGTGACCCCTACTTACCATTTTAAATAAAATCATTAATTCAGTGGAGAATAAGATATTATAGAAACTAAATGACAATGTATATCAATATGGATCAGGCAGATCTATAGTTATTCTTACCTCTAATGTATTGTTGAGGGCCTGTTTAGCTGCCTTGTAGGGCTCCCAGGCTTCAATAAGGTTTACTGTCAATCCCATGTAGTAACTGAGAACCCAATTATCTGGAAAAAACTTGTCCACAATTTCTCTCATTTTGGCTGTTTGTGAGGAGAGAATGTTTGGACTGAAGTACAGACACACAAAGAGCATTGCTGCTTGGTTGGCTAGTGCAGCAGACCTGTGTTCTGGTGAGGGATATGCCTGAACCTAGAGATGAAGAAGAGAAAAATTAACATAAAATAATTCAGTTTACATTTCATTTCCAAATTAAGAAATATACAAAATTTAATAACACAAAGACATTGACAACTTTGACAGTATCTCTATATGTAATATATACTTATACTCCACCTGGTGATATATGTCATCTGATCTTAGGTATCCAAGTACATGACTGATATAATTCCCTGGAAGCTCAACTCTCCTGTAAAACAAGAAAATTTCAAATTATTTCTTAGTTCTTTTAACACTAAAAACTTCCCTTCCATATGTTTCATTCTATGAATATTACATTTGACATAAGATAAGAAATATCCACACTGACCTATATTTACACTAAAATGAAATCTTACCTAAAATAATCCTCTGGGTAATTCAAAGGCCTTTTGGTGCCTGGGAGGGAAGAATATCCTGTTGATCTAAGGAGTTTACAAACATCATCAATGTTTGTATCACTTGAAGCCTTCTGTCCAGCATACCTGTGGTGGGCCACAATGATCCTCTCCCTCACCAGGCCTGGAAACAGGTAGTCCACCACCAGCAACATCACACCATACAGGTACAACACCTCACACTGCAAGAGAACACACCTTGCCAGAATACATAAATTGATAATCAATTGACTCCTTTCCATTACTACTAAACAGATATAAAGTCATAATTACTGTTTATTCTTGTGATGTGATTTTACCAGATGTTAGATGCATCTTGAAGCAAAAAGGTTTATTGGTTTCTTTTTAGTCTTGTATATTACAGTTGATTTATCAAGATGTCTGTTGTTTAGAGTTTGCTCATGGGAGTGGTAAATTAGGGAAAAAAAATCAATCTGTGTTATTGGCATGATTTTAGCCATTATATTCTATAGTTGCATTTTATCTAACTAGTGTAATTTTTTCTTGTGTGTGATATATTCTACATAATAGACATAAGTTAGATTATGTGTTTCTTTCTGATAGTAACATAGTAATAAGGATAGATTATCACCACCATAAAAAAAAATATATATAATGCTTCACACTCTAAAAGACTACATTAAAATTCAAGGAGCATAATATAAATAAATTATGTGAGCTATAACAATAATACTATTGCACTGCTGAACACAATGCAGTAGTAATACAGTCTACACTTATATCTCACCATAAGTTGTTTCCCATCTTCAATCAGGAACATGTTTTCCAAAGTTCGCTGAATAAAGATTCCCTCATTAAGATCTTGCAAGAAACCATTCAGGTCTGATACATAACGGTGAATGCTCTCAAAGGCTGAATAGATCCTCCCAAGAATACTTCTATGGCTTTCTCGAATTTCATCATCAATGTCCATCAAAACCTATTGAAGAAAAAACAGACCAATGCACATTATAAATTAGCAAATTATTATTTTCTTCATATAAACACACAATGAATATTATGAACAACTCACACTTACAAGCAGCAGCAGCAGCAGCAGCAGTAGCAGCAGCAGAGAGAGAGAGAGAGAGAGAGAGAGAGAGAGAGAGAGAGAGAGAGAGAGAGAGAGAGAGAGAGAGAGAGAGAGAGAGAGAGAGAGAGAGAGAGAGAGAGAGAGAGAGAGAGAGAGAGAGAGAGAGAGAGAGAGAGAGGTAAGCATGATTATTTAAGAAAGAAGAATGATAAACACTATCTACCCTTGAATATAGAGAAAAGTTTATTTATTATGGTGAGCAGATCAGTTTACATTGATACTTACAGATGAATTTTCTATTTTCTTGTTAAATCCATCAGCAGCCTTGAAATAAGCAAAATCTAAAACAATATCACCATACTTCTGTTGTTCTGCCTTAGTTTCCAATCTGAAAGTCATGAGAAATATGGTGTTAACAAACAAACAAATAAAAAAAATTGTATATCCTTTAATTTTCTATGAATATAACAAAATTTAAGTAGTATAGTATCATTAACACATTATTTCCATAACAGCTGAACTTGATAACTTAAGCAACATAGCTTTAATAACTAATATGCCAGAACATATAATTCAAGATCAATAATTGTGGTCTCCTTCACTTGTATTGTAGTGGATAAATGGTGCAGCAGTGAAGCATTATAATATCTACAGCTTTACCTGAACACCTGTGGGACATAGTCAGCAAGCCTCATCAATTCTGCAATAATAGAATTTCCCCTTGCCACCAGCCGCAACAGAGCTTGTCCGCACACATTATTTTCAGCTAGAAGATCCATTTTTTTCCTCAAAGTACAACCATTTCCTGCAAAATTAAAGACTGACAATAAAAATATAATTCATGTATGTCAGTTGTATTTAGCAAAATACAGTTTGTTATATTATAACACTGTCATTGCAAATAGATGGTAGTTAAATTTACTATTTTAATATGTTATATATGATTTCCCCATGCAGGCCCACCAAAAGGGAGGATCAGCCAATGCTTTACCCTGGGGACCATGGGATCTTTGGGGAGGGCCATTAGATCTTAGCCATAACTTAATTCCTCCCCCTTACCCTCTCACACCCTTTACCTACTGGCTACAGTGATGGTGGCCTTAAACTATTTCTAAACAGAAACATTTCAGTTTTCTTAATAGCCCTACAGAATGCCACTGTTAACGGAGGTCCAAATGGAATTATTTTCCATTGATAACATTTCAGTTATTTTAATCTGATAGCCAATTTTCTTTCCAAATATAAAGTTTACCTGTTTTTCTATGAGTTTTTCTGTTAGGGCTTTTTTTTCATTAATTTTTAAGTCAAGAACTTCAACATCTCCTGCTCTGGACTCCCCTTGTAAGCAGCAATTAAGAGGTTACTGTACTGTAACGGAGTGTTGTGAGGAGGTTAGGAAATCATTATATGACTGGAGATTATTATAAGACCAGCTGATTGTCAGGTGGCAGTTTGGGAGTTGTTAAGAGATTGTTGAGTGCCAGTTAAGAGATTGTTACATGACAGTTGGGAGATTACCTGACATTTAGCAGACTGTTAAGTGAAGTAAGGAGACTTAGGTGGGAGATGAGAGGTTGTTAGATGAGCTAGGAGATTGTTATGGGACATTTAGGAGATGGTTAGATGGCAATTTTAAGTGTTTTGTGGCAGTTTGAAGATGGTTAGGTGGTAGTTCAAAGATAGTTATGGGGCAATTACATTATGTAGAATATGCATGTGAATTTATGGCAAAAACATGACAAGATATTCTGAAATACACAAAAATCTTGTATTTCAGCTATTAGCCTGAGATTATTAAGTTTTAAAGAAATAACAGAAAAAAATAAAACTGGCCTATAATAATGTAAGGACCTTATTCTTACAGTTCATCCCTTACCAGTCATTTTATTATCACTGGTATAATGCACAAATACTATCTGAAGAATAGTTATGAGGTAATTATCTTTAACATTTTTCATGTTTTCCACATTTTCATAGATTACTTTAGTATCACACAAAACACCTACTGGGGGTCGGGAAGAGGTGGCCTTACTCACTGTTGTCATACTCAGCAGAAAACAAACGAGAAAAGCCTCTAGATAATTACCAGCTATATATTTTAAAGAGTCATTGGCTACACATATACCTGAGTGGCGGTGACAGGTGTATGTCTCTTCCCTGGTGATACAACAACGCCCCTCTGCCCACTTATCACAAGAATCACAAGACCCCGGCAGCTACTCACGCCCCCTCGATAACTATTGCTTCGAATACTTGTCCAAACTGTAATCAAACACCGTAGATTATTTACAAGTTATTACTCTAGCAAGAATACAACTATGGCACACGGTGGAGCACATTGTACACACGGATACTTTAACTGTGGGGTGACGACAGCTACTGCATGACTTGGTGGTG
Organism: Portunus trituberculatus; assembly: GCF_017591435.1. Lineage (NCBI taxonomy): Eukaryota > Metazoa > Arthropoda > Malacostraca > Decapoda > Portunidae > Portunus > Portunus trituberculatus. The sequence continues at coordinate 11,540,280 of NC_059278.1, read as the reverse complement.
TTCTGACACTGTTACTAACAGTCCGTGCCCCGTGCCCTGTTATGATCGCGGCAGCGACTCGTGATAAATTTTATGTCTGTGTTTGGTTCTCAGCATCAACAGGGCATGATATAATGTATACAAATGAAGAACACATACAGACATCGTATAAACTAAGGTATAACAACAAAATAAATTGTGTACTCATCTACCTTCGTTTCCCTGTACCGTTTCTTTTCTCGTTTCCTAACATTGTTAAAAGAGAAAACGTTTTAAAGTTAACTGGGGACACTAATGTGGTGTTCATTTATTACAGTGGTTCTCAAAAGTGGTTAACATACCCTCAGGGGTGGGTCGATGGGACCATCCAAGGGGTCGATGAATAACCAGTGTCGAAAGTGGGTCAATGAATAACCGGGAAGACGAATGGTGGTCGATGAATAACTGCGGGGGCAGCGAATAAAGGCGGATTCCCACGTGCCAATTTGCAACTGTTATTTTACGTACGTAGAATTTGACTCATCCCAAGTCAAATCTAGAAAAGTAACCAGCTTAGTAAATGCGAAGAGTAGTTTAAGTGTGTATTACACGAACTGTAGGAATATTCTAAATAAGATAGACTTGCTTAGAGGAGCAGCTTGTGTTGAAAATTTTGATATAATATTGCATTAACAAAAAACCTGGTTAGACATGTCAGGGAAAGTATTTGATCAGGAGGTGAAAATTAATGGTTATACACTTTTTCATAAGGATAGGGAGTACCTACAGAAGAGGGGGAGGAGTGGCTTTGTACATCAAGGACACATTGCAATATTGCATAAACAGCAGAACTTAAGACAGAGCAAAATCCTATATGGGTAGATATTAAGAACGGGTCACAATCAGTAGTAATGTATTTAGTGAACAGGCCACCTAATGCTTCAATCTACATAAACTCTTTCCTATGGGAGGAAATAAATAGAACAGCCAGGTAAAGTAAGATATGTGTGATAGGGGATTTTTGCTATAGGAATGTTGATTGGAGCTTGATGGTGAGTAACAGGGAAGCAGAAGAATTTATTAAGGTCATTCAAGATAATTTTTTTAAAGTGAATAATCTTAGAAGCCACACGGGGAAATTAATATTCTAGATTTCATTCTGACAGGCAGGGAGGAGGCAGTTATGCAGGTGAAGGTCAGCTAGGTAACAGTGATCACAACGAAATATGTACGGTATATACATTTAAATAGCATGAAACTTATAGAAAAAGAACAATAGGGAAGTACCTGACTTCAGGAAGGCTAATTTTGAGGGCTTAAGGGGCCGGGTATTTACAAGGAGTCGACTGGCAAGGGACAGGCAGAGATAGTGCAGGTAAAATCCAGTATGCAGGTAGAAGAAAGGCAGGATCAGAGAAGAGGGGGTGAGGTGTGAAGTCGGAGAGGGGGAGAGAGAAAGAGGGAAAGGGTGGTGGGATCTGGATTAGGATATGATGAGAGGAATCCAGGGTAGCTGAGGATTGGTGAGATGTATAGCCACTTTCTTAATAAACTACATACGTGTAAGATAGCGAACATTCCATATAAAATACTAAAATCACAAAGCGACGACCCCAAGTGGATGACAGAAAGATCAAAGCGATGCATAGGGCAGAAGAGGAATATATATAAGAGGATAAAGGCAGGAGATGAGGTTTTCAGGCCACTATACAATGAATTATTAAGAACAGTTAAAAGGTTAACGAGGAAAGCTAAAAGAGAATATCAGAGTTGAGTGTAGCCAGCCAAGCAAAGATGGACCGCTAGGGATTTTTTTCAATTATATAAGACGAGAAGCAAAGAAGAAGTGGGTCCCTTAAGGACAGCAAATAGGGAGATTCTTAATTCTCTGAGGAAGAGATTAGTAGAATTATGAACGAGTATCTTTTTAACTGTCTTTACCCAAGAGAACATACAGGAAATCCCAGATAGCGAACAGATATTTAGGGCAGAGGATCGAACGAACGAACGAAATGGGGATAGAAAGTGGGGTGAAAGTGGAAGACTCATAGATGCAAGTAAAGTTGGAATGTGAAGGAAAGTGTTAGAGTAAAAGATGGCGGGCTAACCACCTTGCTAATGTGCAGAGGATCGTGAAAAGCTGACAGATATTCATATAACTATATAAGCTGATTGATTGATTGATAACTTTATTGTTGTTGAAGTGTATACAATAAGAGAGGGAGTCGGGTCATGCCGACCACCCCCTAAACATGGGACAAAAAGGATTTAAGAGTGCGTCAGGAGGCGAAAGTGAAGCCAACGAGTATAAAT